>NC_069145.1:3329293-3519720 GCF_943734635.1 Anopheles cruzii | reverse complement strand
AGATGTTACACACATAAGGCTTTTCGCCGGTGTGAGTGCGGATGTGAATCTTCAGCTGGCTTGGGAGAATATAAGTTGCGGAACAATAAGGGCAGTGGTGCTTTCCCTTATTCCGATGGTTTTTTCTGAGGGTGTTCCGGTTAACGTTCCGTTCGTTGTCAACTTGTTGACGACTCCGAAGGTTGTACGAGCGCAACTGATGTAGCGTTTTTTCTTGACCGTTTTTAGGTTTTCGGCCAACTTTAAGGTTTTTTTCGGCATCAATGGCAGCAATTCCGTTTCGAACTGATTTTGATGCTGAATCATTAACACATGTGTTGGTTGTCGCCGGCGGAACTTCTCGATCCTGGCGAATCAACTCTGAAGGATTTGTTGGGCTGTTATCCTCTTCATCGACATCTTCATTCTCTAATTTGAAGGCGATTGGATTTTCCTCTGCTTCAAACAAATCATCAGGTTGGATGCCACAGCATTCATATGTCCCTGTAGCTGTACAGCTCCTCTGTATCAAGTGCAAATCGTGCGCATCATCCGGTGTGATGACTTCAGTTTTGATTAACAATGCTGTGCCACCCGTTTGTTCAGCAGAGTGGCCAAGATCAGCCAAGATGATGTCTGCTTCATTCTTCGTTGTGTTTTGCTTTTCGGTAAATCTATTGACCAATGGAATGTTTTTGTTGCATCGCCAGCGAAACGTATACATCTCATCCAAACGCGATTCGCACTTCGTGCACAAAAACGATGGAACTCCAGGTAATACATTGGCCTACAAAAGTACAACTCTCATAAAACAGTCTTTCTTGTGGAATAGGCTGAGATGTCTGTTTTAACAATCTTCCTACCTGAAAACCGGTACAATCGAAGAGTAGTTGAAGCTTGTATTGTCCGGATTCGTCGTTCGCTAGGGGCTCCAAAGATTCACACTTCGACAGGCACCATCGGCATATTTTGGTTCTGGAAAAAAATGGGCTATCACACCTTTTTATCATTTTGAACACCGACTTACTCAACACCAATCTCTTTCTTGATTAATGCCGCAGCTTTCATTTTCACTGCAATCGTCTATTTCTGTTCAGAGATTTTATAAATTCGTCCGCGTGTAGTTTGTTTACTATTCTGCGGTTCGTTTTGACAGTTTCGGTTCGGTTTCCTCATTTTGACAGCATTAAAGAAAATTCGAATCCATCAATTCGCTAACAGCCGCCGGCGGCTGCACCGAGAGCTTATTCGTTGCGCCGCCAGATGGCGCTTACGTTGACCGCCCGTTGCAAGCAGAAGTTCGCGTTTTCTATGTATTCTACTTTCTATGTATTTTTAAATCGGATCGGCGCAATCCTTCAGTTTCCGTTTAGTAGATTTTGGGGAATGTTTAATCTTCCTCCATACAACCGGCAGACAGAATAAACAGCGGGAATAATCGAAAATTGAATCAAGATATGTATTCTATACGATAGATGTTCCCATTTTGGACACGTTCAACACGCAATAAATTTGTTGGCAGTTTGGTTTTTCATGCGCATACCTTACGCCAAAGCGGAGCGGAATAACGTTCTAAGCGGGACTGGAATGCCAAACTATCTTTCGTCGCGCACTTGGGTTTGCTTTCGGCTGTTTTTGAGTTCGGTTGCGGATGGATTCGTATAATGGTCCCCCGATGGTACGTGGCACGTTGTAGGGAACTTTAAACTCTATGGCGATAAGTTGACATTACGGTTAACAATCGAGTTAGTAGTAGATTTTGCCCGCGCTCCAGTGTATACCGGACCCATTGCTTCGCTGTCTTCCTCTCCTGAGTCGAGCGATCTCGTTCTGTTGTTCTGCCTTGTTGTCCGCAACCGAAACTACTTTTCGGCAGTAGAAACGATGCTCGCTTTCCGGCAACCGTGCCCAGCGTTCGTAACATAACCGCGGGAATTCCCGCACGATTTGCCGTATTCCGGGGTGTTTGTGTCGGTACCCTTGAATGCATTCCCGGAAGTACCGGTAGAATCCATTTGTCCATGATTCGGGATCATACCGTTCCGATTCAGGCGAAATATAGATGTTTTCTGCCGTTAAAAAATGTGTAAACAACGCTCTACTCTTCATGCGTGTTCGCATAATGTTGGCAGAGAATGTGCACACCGAGACAGCTCAAAGCTTACTACGCCACTGGCCTTACAGGAAAGTCCCTTTATAATCCTGTTGTAGTAGTCATGGTTATGTTGCTCTCCATGGTGGCTTCGATGTTACACGGTGCCCATCTCAGAATTGAAACTTTTTTGTTCACGAAAGATGTTTAAGCTTTATTTCTGTCATGGTTCTCGTACCCTACCACTACCTACCCCCGCCATTACACGAATTACCCGAAGAGGCTGAAAAACTCTCGGTTGATGGTGCGCACATCGGACGCAACATCGGCCACCGGGGCGGCCGCACCGCCTGCCACCTGCGTGATAAAGTCCGCTATTACGCCCATCACCTTCTGGAAGCTTTCGCCCGGTCGCCAGTTCGTAGCCTGAAACGCGGATGAGGATTAGTGTAACGGAATTTAAACCCCCCGACGGCGGTGCCGCTCAGTCTACTCACCACACTGTCGATGGCGTCGTTCAGGTTGAAGACTACCGCGGGCCGGTTGCCGGTGCCGCCACCGCCCCCGTCGACACCCTCGTCACTCTGGACGGCGTCGGCGGACGGGACCCAATCGAAGAGTCCGCCCTGGCCGAAGAATCCCAGCGGACCACCTCCGTGGGGCCGGTGCGGCCGGAACGGTTTGTGGCCACCGCCACCGCCGAAACTGGCGCCCTGGCACGGGTAGCCACCGACGGCGTCGTAAAAGTGGTTATTGAACACCGCACCACCACCGCCGGCCGGTGTGTCGCTCGCGTGATCCGCGCCACCCCCGTACAGGTTGTTGTTCGGTGCGTAGTAATTCAGGTCGGCCAGGATTAGGTTCAGGTTGGGTAGCAGCGTCTTCGGATCGACCGGATTGCCCTGCAGATCGCGCCCATACTTGAGCTTGTGCAGCAAACTGTACGGGATGCAGGGTTGTCCAGGCTTCCGGCGCTTCAGCTTGAACTTGTTCCGGTTCTCCCCGAACAGCCCGCCGAATTTGTCGTTGAAGCCGTAGAACAGATTGTTGACCGAGTTGGGGGACAGCAGCGAGCCACCGGATGCGCCGCCGGCCACCGGATTGTAGACCGGCGCCACGGGCACCGGTTTGTCGGGTTGGGCCTCTTCTCCCACGTCGTCATCGTCGTCGTCGTAATCTTCAGCCGGTTCCGCCTGGATCGGTTCATCCGCCTTGGCCGGTGGCAGCCGATTGAAGGCCGAGTTCGGACGGTTCGATTTGGTTGTGTAGATCGGCGACGGCGGAGTGATGCGCCCGGTACTCGCCGGGGTCGGTCTCGGCAGGTAGGGTGTCTGCTTCTGATTCACCCCTGGCGGGTCGGCGTCGTCCTCGTGGACCTGATACCGACTGTAGATGTCCGGGTACGCGTAACGTCCGCCGCTGCCGCTACTGCTCCGTCCTTCGAAAGCCTCCTGACGGGAGGTTGGCTCTGCGCGCGATAAGGCTCTAGCGGACGCCTTCGACCGGCCGTTGCTATCGGGAAAGCTGAACGGTAGCGTCGCGGTCAGTTGAACGAGATAGCAGCAGCCCAACACTTGCAGCAGCTGCGGAAAAGCGGGAAACGATCGGTTAAACACTTTCACATTACGCTTCTGAGGACGAAAAAGACATTTGTCCTTTTAAAATGGCAACAAAGTAATGGAGTCAAGTTAAAATAATAAAAAAAGCCTCTCCAATAGAGTGTCCCAATCTCTAGACTCGATCCCGAATCTCTGGCACGTACACACTGGCACGAACAATGAAAACTGGCCGCCGCGCTCCGTGTGCTCCGATCGTTCCCAAAGTGAGAGCATTCAACGGGAATCCATGGGATTATTTGCCAAAAACAGAAAAAAGGTACGCGGCGAACCTGGCGAACAAACACAAGCGTATCCGTGACACAGATTCACCACTTCGTAGCCTCATCCATCCACGACGAATGGGCACATCCGCTCTTGAAACAATAGGCACATCATCACATCATCCACGGGGAATTTACGCGCCTTGGCGCTTATGCAATCGGACGGTCGGTCCTGGCTTTCGCCAGGCGCGGCGACTATTTTTCCTCGCCCAGCACACTAACCGATTGGCAGAATTTCATCGTGGTTTTTTTTCTGTAGCTCACAGGATTACGCGTGGCACACCATTTCACACTCTGATCACCAAAAGGGGTCCTTAGTAGGCAGTGCCCAGTTATCCGCTCGGTCTGCACTCTCATCGACGAGCTCGGGCGCTAGTCGAACCGATCGGGTTGGCGTCCGCGAATAAACTGTCCCGGTCGACGGTCGCGGTCCGGATTGGCTTAAAGCTGCGGTGCGCGTCTGCCGCGGGATGAAAGTGCAAAGATGGCGCCAAAAAAAAAACGACCAACACTACGGGTGCGATGTGGTGTCCATTCATATATTCAGCTCGACGATCGCAGCAGCCCGTGGTGCTGCGTCTCGTTATTTACCTTGGGGCTCGCGGGCATTTGGGAGTCTACAGGGTGCCTCGTACGGTGAAATTCGATCGATTGACGATCAATTTTGTCCCCCATCAATTCCGGAAGCACTGGGCTCGCGATTAGCCCGCGAACGATTTGCTTTTATGGGATTTCTTGGGGTTTCTTTTAACAAAACGGACGTTCTACTGAGCACCCTGTGTGCGAGCACACTCGTACCCCATTCACAGCAGCCGGTCATGCCTGCTTGGGTTCGCCAAATTCAAAGCAAGCTTCCATACAAAGCCCGTGGGGGGCCCGGGATGAAGTAATACCGCGCGTGCGTTGTCCGCTCGGCGGCGTTCCCACTGGCGTTTCATAATCGTTTGGCAAAGTGGATTGGCCGCGACGCCAGAAAGCGAAAGAGAGGTCACGCCGGTGCGTGCGGAGGCGTCGCGAACAGATGATGATGGCGCGCGCGCGGCGACCGGCGACTTACTCACAAACCCGTTAGGACGTTGGGCCGTTTTGGCCAACGATGACGTCGTCGGGCGTCTGCGGCCGCGATCTCGCCCACACCCGGAGCGAGCGGCGGTGAAACCGGTGGAATGGCTGGTGGACACTTCCTTAAATGACTTCGACAAGGCAAGTGACAACAGGCCAGGCGGGGACCGAAGGTAAGTGGGAAGGTCGTCCCATTGGAAAATGGGTCGCCCGCGTTTGATTTGATAATCGCGACTTTTAGATACTGATTCTGAAAAAGGCGCCACTGTTTGGGGTGCACCTCTCGAAAGCCTTCAGCTGGTGCTTCTTTATGGCCTGGTGGCAAACATTAATGGCGCACCAACATCTTTTGCTGATTTTAATGAGATGCCACGATGCGACACGATCCTGCAAGACACGGATCGTCGATTGAGCTAAAGCCTTTTGCTGTTTATAAGCTATCGGATTCAGTTTTAGTACGCTTTTGTGGCCTAATTAAACACATGGTCATCGAAAGATAGGGATAAAGAATCTTTTCTAGTTCTAGTAAACCTTTTTACCCAATTCGAACCCCAATTTGCTCGCATCTCCAGCAGAGCGAAAAGACAAAGCTTTACTTTCTAATCCATATTATTTAATGGAATTTAAGGCTTGAATACCACCCGGGCAAGCAAACAGCGCTGCGTGTGCGTTTACATTTAACACCTTCAACCCCGGCGGCGAGTGCAAACAAAACGGCCCCGTCGGCGCGGATCGTGGAATTGAAATGTTCGTAATTCACGCAAAACGCCGTGGATTGGTGGACGTCTCGCGGGTGATGACGTCCTCAGCGCCAACCGTGATTGGTCCCGCCACCGGTTGGTTTACATCCTTTTTCGGCCGACGTGTAGGTGTCCCGGCGCCGATTTCATCTCGACAACCTTGACCTCAAATTGGGTGATTTTTCTTTCCACTTTCGCGTTGTGCCCGGTTTCGAAAAGAAGTTAAAACTCCGGCCCGACCGGGCCGCGGCCGGCCAACGCCAGCGACTGGGTTTATTGTTTTGGTGACAATTATTCCAACCGAAGGTAAACCATCTCTCTTTATTTGTTTTGGGTTTTGGTTTGTTTGTTGTTCTTTGTCTACACACGCGCGCGCACACACTCTTACCGTCCGCGCTACCCGCCCCTCCACTTCCGGCCTTATCACGTAAACCTATCTCAACCACCGTCGCTTTTATCTTTATTTTTTCTGTGAGTTTTTAAAAACAATCCAATATGCTGACACAATGCCCGAACCGGCCTGAACGGTTTGATTACTTCTTATGCTTTACTCTCTTACTTTACCCGGAGACCCACAGTGGCGCTTAACGCACCTCACACGGGTTCTACACAGGGGGGGTTCGTGTAACAGCCAACGTGGAATGTTCGCGTTTTGGGCTGGTGCGACTCGACCCGCGGTCGGGTTTTAGCCTCCTGTCTTCCGGTGAACCAACAACGTTGTCGCAAGCGCTTTCTTACCATTTCGCTAACACTCTTAACCACCCCCACACACACGGGGTGGGTCACTTCACAACAGATCGCGAATTAGTTTCGGTGTTCTGTGGGACTGTGTCTTGTTCGTTTTGTCTTGGGGTCACCCGTTAACGTATCCTACAGCAGCGTTTTGAGCGTTGAGGCCATTTTGCAACTGCTTCCTTCTAAGCTTTCTATCCCACCGGTCTGCAATGGTCTAAATATATATGTTGTTGTTGTATGCTTTCATATATATTATTTGTTTTTGTTCGTTTTTGTTCATATTCATATAGTTGGCGTTTTGCCCCGTTGTTTGTCTGCTGTTTTCGGTTTTGTATATACCTTGGATTAAATGTAGCGTTTCGCATGTCATGTAGCATTGGTTGCTTGTTTTATATATGAGTTTGTTTTTCACTAAATCTGTCCACGCTCCGCTTCCGTGTGATTCCTTTCCGACGACAAAATATCCGGCGACACATCCCGAGGGTCGATATCACCAGGGATCATCTACATCTCAGTGAGCTTGAAGCGTTCAAATCTGAGCGTCTGTTCGTTGCCTGCGCTACCTACTGCGACCGTCAGTTGCTACCCCATTTCTACGGACTAAAGCTAGTGCGCCTGTGTGTTACTTCGCTGCTGCTGCAATCCTAGCATGCGTGGCTTTAAATATGTCTCTTTCATTTTTCGTTTGTTTCACTTTGGTTTATTGCAAAAATGGTTGCGAAAAAACACGAACACAAAAGTCCCTATTTTCCTATTTTCTATGTTGCTCCACCCGCTCTTGCTAACGCCTTTTTTAGGTTTTTCCATGTTCTAGTGTGTTCTACTACCTTTAGCTATCCACCGTAACAGTCGGCGCCGTCGGCCCCCCTACCGGCGCACGCCATATTGTTGTTTGTTTCGGGTTTCTTCTGCTTCGTCGTACTTATTTATTTTATATACTTTTTTGTGTGTTGCCTTTATAGTTTGGTTTATTGTAGATGGTTACACATAATCACCACTACCAGTGCGCACACGTTTGGTTGTTCGTTTGCTGCGTTGTGCGATGTACAAAGTTGTCTTAACTAATAAATTCCTCCCGCAGCTTGCTTTGGTTGATGCTGCTCTGCTGCAAGGGCGCTGCGTGTGCTTGTTGCATGATTTGTGTCTGGGTGTGTGTGTGTGATTCTGTTTTGTATTATTGCATCGTTAAATATGGTTTTGTCTTTCGTCGACTTTCTGCTAAATACCGTGGTGTCGTCGCTGCCTATTAAATGCGCAAAACATAATACTTAACTTAAAATAGAAAACCCCGTTCTCCGAAACGGCTGGAAATAAAATGTGGGGCGAAGACATAACGTGATTCATTTTACGTCCCTCACGCGGCCATCGTCCGGCTCTTCGGCGCGGACTCCGGCGGACAGAAAGCTCGTGCGTTGTTTGTTAGACTATAGTGCGTTCGTGTGTGCATACCTTTCCACTTGGGACACTACACTCGTTTCCTTCCGTTTCCTTTTTGGATAGAGCATCTTTGGTGCAAATGTAACAATATCTTATCTGGCTAGGGCTGATATTTCGTGTACATACGAGTGACAGACAGAGAGAAAGAGAGAGAGCGAGAGAGAGAGAGAGTGCTAATAAATATCTACTCAAATGGGGACGACGACAACAGGGACTCAAAATGCGTCCCACCGATCCGGCCGCCGGCATAAATAAAATCTCGGACGATAAATAATGATCCTCAAACAATGGGTATAAAAATGGGAAAGTAAACTAAATCCTCGCATCCTTTGGCACTAGGTAAGTGTGAATTGAAGTGATTCCGATGGTCCTGCCTGTTCCCCTTATTCCTCGACACCTCACATCCGGGGCCGGGGTGCTTATTCGATATTGGTTTCTCTAAAATCTCTATCTCTGCTGCCGGTGGCCCGTGTTTTATCTACAATTTTGCGTTCCTCGCAAGAGTTGAGTGAGTTTTGAGCGTAAAATTCTTTTCCATAAATCTATGAGCTGCTGTGAAAGTTTAGCTTCTGTGTCTGTGTGAGAGGGAGAGAAAGAGTTTAGTATATTTAGCGTTTCGTTTCGCGGCGTCGCCGCCGGCCACAAGAGTCTACTAATTTCAGTTCTATTTACAGCCTTCCAAAACTGTTATTGTTTATATATATAAGTATATATATATTTTGTTTTCAATTTGAACCATCAATTTGAGGAACCATTCTATCTAAATCTAAACGTTTGCCGACACACAACTCGTGCCGAAGTCGTCACGGATCGGCGGCGCCCGCACTGTAGTGAATAATGTGTGGCGAGTGATTCCGATGTAACAACAGGACGAGAATGGCCGTGAGAACCCACCCAATCGGTTACTGTCTCTCTTTTCTCTCTCTCTCTCTCTCTCTCACTCAATCTATCTGTCTCTTTTCTTTCATCTCTTACATCACGGACCACCTATCCGCTTGCCCGACCCGGATGAGAGCGACACCTTATACATGAAACGATGAAACCGAACCAAAACCGAAGCGTCGCCAACGGCCTAGCCACTGGCCACTGGCTGACCAGGACCGGAGCAGGCCCACCAGGAGCCCGGAGCCGGTGAAAGCGAAACTTAAAAACAGCAACCAAGTCACTGGCGCGACTCGAAATGGAGAGCAAGTAACCGCACGCGGCTAGTACGTAGGTGAAGGCCCCTAGGGCCGTGGTTCGCTTGCGCAAGTGACTCGTAGAGACCGCAGCGTGTCGTCTGTGGTCCGTGTACTTCCACCGGAGGGGGGCATGATGTCCACGAAATGTTCTCGACGAGCGTCTTCGCCATCGTTGGGCATCGTTTCGTTGTGGAAATGGATCGACCACTAACAGGTCGTGGCCACCGTAGGGGCCGCGTCGCCGTCGGCCATCTCTTCACCTTTCTCCGAGCACTCCGTCTCCGTCGTCGCGATGCGTATCGTGAGCCGAATCTAGTCGCCCTGTCAAACGTTCATGGCGTAGAACACCGCACCCTGTTGTGGCTGCTGGCCAGTGGCCTGGGCACTCGGCATCGGCGCACTGCTGGACGTCATGATGGCGTTGGCCGCCGATACGACGGCTCCGGCCTGGCCCCCACCGCTAGTGGTGCCCGCGGTGGTCGTCGCCGAGCTACTGGCGGCGGCCACCGAGGTTCCCGGAGGACCGTGACCTTGCCCGGTCGGTGACAGCAGGTTGCAGGCCACATCGGACTGCTGCTGCACACTGGCCGCACCCTCGGGAGCACCCCGTTCGGTAAATTTGACCACGCCCGGCTTGCCGTCCTGCGGGTACTGTGAGTAAGCGGGAGGTTTCCCTTGGGGTGGTGGCGGCGCTGAGACAGCGCTAGCCGGTGCTGCCGGAGGTCCTGCCGCCGTCGTGCCGGTGGCCACGCTGACCGGGGCCGTGTTGGTGCCTAGCCGGGGCAGCGTCGAGTAGTGCGGCGGAAGTCCGGCGGCCCGGGCTCCGGCCGCCACCACGTGCAGCTGCATCCCCGGCAACGGGTACCCGACCGGCACTCGGATCGTCTGCTGGGTGACCTACGGAGACAAGGGGAGCGAAATTAGGTGAACCTCCACTTCAAGGGTCACGCCAGCAACCCACCTGCTGGTACTCGACGATGTTGTGCTGCCGCCGGTAGTTCTCCTGCTCCTGGGCCGTGTAGCGGTGGTACGTTTCGGCGTTGTACGGGATGAGCACCATCGTTTGGTGGTAGTTGCGCAACGGCGGCGGCGACTCGGGACGGCGCGTCGGACTTCGGGCAAACTTGCCGTACGCCGCGGCCGTGTCCGTCATCTGGTGGATGTGGTGCGCCGTGTGGACCGCCTGGTGCTGCGTGTGGATCTGGTGCGATTGCACCTGCACGGCACTGCCGAGCGGCAAGTTGGCGCAGTTCTGATAGATTGCCTCCTGCCCGTGGTAACTGTGGCGCGTCTGCACCGGAATGTGGTAGTAGTTACCGTGCGGATCGACAGCCGCCAGCAGGTTGCCCGGCTGGTGGGCGTTGGCCGCACCGGGCTGAGTCGTGGCCGCTACGGCCGGTGGTTGCGCTCCGGTCGACGACGGCTGAAGGGCGACTCCCTTCGCGGCCGTTGCAGGGTCCACGGCCGGGTAGTAGCTCCAGGAGGCCGTGTGCTGATGGGTCGTGATCTGCTGCTTGGCAGCGGCCACATGCATGCTGCTAGCGGTGTGTGGCCTCGGCAGCGTGTTCGACTGGATTGGCCCACCCTGACCCGGCTGGGCGCCCGCCGCTGACGTTGGCGTTTTTCCAACCTAAAAATCCGGGATTGAAAACAAACGTTGAGTTAAAAGCACGCTGCCTTGTTGTTGACAGATGAAATAGGCGTACCTGGGCGGGATTGGACGGTGCGGCCAGCTGTGCCTGCATCTGCTGCAGGATTTCGTTGGTGGAACCGAACCGTGGCTTGATCCCTCGCACCGAGGGCCGCGAGTTGAAGCCGTAGTCGTTCTGCTCGTCGTCATCCGACCCGGCACCGGAGGCCGGCGCCGAGGTGGACGTTTCCGCACTGTACCGCTTCTTCAGCCGCTCCGTACGGGCGCCCTCCTGCTGCACGAAGGCCGCCAGCTCGTCCGACTCCTGGCCGGGCGTCCCGGCAATCACATCCGGGGCCACCTTCTTGCCGTCGTCGTCGTGCAGGGCCGCATCGATGTCGCCTATGCTGTACTCGGTGCTCAGCGAGCTCGCCATCGAGCTGCGGTCGCCCGGGTGGGCCAGCGTGTAGTACGACAGGTCGTCCCGCTGGCCGGCCACGCACGCCGTGAGCGGGGCCAGCGTCGACAGGAACTGGCGCCGCGAATCGAGCCCGCGCTGCTGCGGTGGCTGGTGGATCTGCGTATGTCCGCCCTGTATTTGAACGCCCATTCCAATGTCCGGACCCGCCGGGCAACGGCAGTCCTGCCCAGGGAAATCACACAGATAAACACACGCCATCAGTACTCGGTCGGACCCGGCATCGCGAGGCGCGCCGCCTACCTGCGGGATGATAACGATCGGGTTCTCGTCCGCCTCCGGGATCTTCTCCTGCCGCCGGTCCCGGTGGAACAGATCGGTGATCTTCTTGTAGGTCGACCCGTTCGAACCGCTGCTCGAGCTCGACGCCGACGAACTGGGCGAGAAGCTCTTGTCCGGGATGTACTTCGGTTGCTGTGGGTTCTCCTCGCCCGCCGGACTGTCCCTGCGCTCCATCTCCCCGAGCTCACCTCCGTCGCCGGCCTGATCGCTGCCACCGGACTCGTCGATCGGATCGTCGATGTCACACGTCAGCTGCCGGATGCGTTCCTCAAGCGATGTGACATCCTTCACCGGGATCTTTTTCCTGCAACAAAAACAATGGGGGTATTAGCATCACGGACGACGGTTCCAACCGCGGTTGCACTGGCCACTCACTTTGGTTCGTACTTGATGAGGGATCGTCGCAGGGCGTTTCGTTCGATCGTCCGCCGAATGGTGTCGGTTTCACCGGCACCCGTGGCGCCCGACACGGCCAACGCAGCGGCAGCACTGCTCGGGATGTTGGTCATGCTGCCGGAGTTGCTCGTCAGGCTGTGCTGATGGACCAGACCGGCACTGGCCGGCGTCTTCTTGGAGTCGTCGAACGCTTTCAGCGCTTCCTGCGTAAGGACCGTCGGACCGTGGGCACTCGGTGCGGTCGCAGCGACCGCGCCGGGCACCATCGTTGTTGGCGTGTTGCAGGTGGCCAGCGTAACCGTGGTGGCCGTCGGTGTTGCGCCCGTACCGGAAATGGCCGTCGTGAGTAGCGGTTGGATGGCACTGCTCGGGAACAGCTGGCGGACCGCCGAGTTGGGCCGGAGCGCATTGTGGAACAAGCCGGACGAGTGACGCTTGAGCGTGTCCGACATGTAGTTGATGGCCCGACAGGTTCCTCCTTCCCCTTCGCCCAGCCCTGACTGCACCTCGCCGTCACAGCACGCCTCCCGGATCGTGGACTCCTCGTTGAACCGTACCGAGCGCTTCGAGCTCGTCTCCTCGTCCGAGGTCACCATCGTCGAGTCGTCGTTCTGCGCGCAAGAAAAGCCCAAAGTTACATTTCCGAACCAAATTGATTCTATTTACTTCCGGCAACGGGAACCCGGGAACGTCCGGTGCAGACGACCTGGCGTTCTACGAAATATGCCCAAAAAAAGAAACCCCGGCTGTCAGCTTTATTTAAACCGCTGTCCGCATCGTGGGCTCTGTTAAGATGTTCAACACTTCGCCTCGTCATATCGAACGAACGTCAGACCAAAGCCGTTTGTGACCACAAGAGCACGGAAATAGTCTTCGACGGATTCCAACAAATCGATACGGCGGCCGCTTACACCTGTTAAGCTCCTCCCGTGCCCGGCTTAGAGTTCTTCGTTCAGGGAGCCATCGGGGAAGCTGGATCGATTCAAGTGAAAACCCCGCACCATTGTGTCCGGGGGAAACCCCGGGGGAAAAGGTGAAAGTGAAAACCGCCAGAAATTGTCCGACCGAAGAGGATGGAGTCCACCCGCGGCGCTCTCGATAGCGCCCTGTCTTGGCGTTAGACGACTCTAAGCGAAAAGTACCTACAGATTTGTGTGCCATCCATCCGGTGGCAGCTACTTATCGCGGACCCCCGTCCTCCCCGTCGTCCCCGTTTAATGGAACCCGAAGTAGCGGCCATTGCGGTGGGCCGCGGTTTCGATGGCGACCCGACACGGGAAGAGGCAAAAAATAATCGATACCGATCATAATAAATATTGGCGCATTTGCAGTCTGAGCACGTTCCCCGGGGCTAATAAAACCGCTATTTGACAGGATAAAAAATTCATATTACTCTCTCCCTCTCGCTCTCTCCGTGTTTCCGGTGAGCCTTTCCCTTGTGGTCACACCATTTCTCCCCACGGTCTTCGTCTTTCTTCGTTCGCGGTTTCACATGTCGGGGCCTTTCACGGCCACCAATGCTTTTGCGTTATGAAGTGTCTTCGGTTAACCTTTTTTTTTTGCAAAATACAATCATTGGGTGTACCGGAAAGTTCGGAGTATTTGTAGCTAACCGACCGTCGACAAGCATTTATTAACCCACTTTTTTCAAGTGCAACAAAACACTAAACAACGGTGGTTCCTTTATTATTTTACAGATCGTCTTTGTTAATATGAAATTAAAAGTTTTTCGGTTTTTCATTCCCAAACTACTTTGATCCTTTTTTTTGCGGCGACGATTTCAAGTTGCGGTTATTGTCAAGGCCTGCCACTGTTATCCATACTATGAGCCCATGAGTACAAACGGTTTAGAAACGGCTTTAAAACAAGTACTAAATAGGAACTAAATAGGTACTCTGAATCAGGCATATGGCAGACAAAAAGGGCTCAAAACATTGGCATATGAATTCCTCAACCAGCTTCATTAAAAGCGGGGCGCTGTATTTAACCTGTGTTAGCCTTCCAGTCGAATGGAGCTTTCTCGATACACACCTCGCTAACTGCCACCGTGCTATGCACAAATCAGTGCGATGTTTTAGGAAATTCTTATCGTCACTTTTCATTGTCATCAACCCCGACGGAAATCGATTTACGAGCTGAAGGTGTGCTCGACTAGTGGCGCATTGCCCCCTTGTGGCCTTGTGGACCAACATTTGGGAAGAAAGAGCTTACACACGCTCCTTTTCGCACCTTTTCCCCACGACCAGACGACGGCGCCCTAGGAGCGCAAGCTCGCGTTAAATTACATTAAGCGGATTAACAGCTCCGGGAGGCAGAGTCCGGGGATTGGCACACATTAACGCCCCCGGGTGAAGTGGACGCAAAAATGGCCCCGGTGGCTCGCCCTTCGATAGCGGGATAATATCATTAGTAAGATTCCTTTGCGCGCCAAAGTCGGGGTGCACGACAGAAAAGCGGAAAACGATTATTATAATGGAAAATTATGAGAGTCCATTTAGTTTTCTGTCCTATAATCGCCATTTTTGTGTGTGCGTTTGGCCGGTGTTTGATGTTTTACTGAGGGCTGTTGCTGGGTGTTATGAAATCCACGTTCGTGACCTAGTTCAGGGCCATTAGAGTTTCACAAAAAGCGGTGGCGCACTTCTTGCGGACGGGGCTTCAGCGTCTCAATTAAAATATTCGGACAATAGTTGCCATCTCTCCTCCGATAGTTGATGTGCTTTTAATGATCGCCCTGATGTTTTTGTTTCAAAGCTGCCTTGGCTTGAGGATGCTTTCTTTGCAACACACGCAGCCGGATGATGATTACGCAACGTCGCGCCCAAGACGGCTCCCGCGTCCGGAGCCGTCCGATCGATCATGGCCGGATGACTCAATCCGCCGGAAAGCGGAATGTTGTGCGTCAAAAAAAAACCGGACCATCCTACCGGTGGCACGTCCTTGGAACATCCGTGTTACAACCGTTACGCCGTTAGGATGCCGGCGGATACCATCGCCAGCCCGAGAGACCAGTGGTAGGTGGTTTGTGGTCCGTTATTTTCTCATATTTCTTTTCCGCACGCCGGCGCCACGCTCCGCCGTATGCCGGAAGTGGGTCATGACGGCGTCCCCACGGTGGCAAAAATGTGCGCCCCAAAAGGGGGCCAGACACTCTTATCCTGGCGTCCTGTGGGGACGCCGCCGCACACAACACAATAGAAGGGTGGTGTGTAAAAAATCATTTTTTTCCGGCCGTCCCATGCGGTAGGTGCCATCGCAAATTTATGAAAGAACTAAACCCGTATCACACAGCCCGGGCCGTCCGCCGGACATGGGAAACCAATCTCGGAAGCTAAACAGATCGGCCGGTCGGTCGGTTCCTCCGGGGAGCAGGCGTAAAAGCCAGCAAAATACTTGATTTATTACCTGTGCGCGCGTTTGGCACTTTTCTGGCACCCAGCAAACTCCGGCAACGGCAACGGCACCGGCAACTCCCGGTGTGGCCGCACAACGACGCAATAAATTACTTTCCACCGCGCGTTGAATGAAACGCGTGGCAACGAAAAGGAACAACGAGGCGAAATAATACACTGCCTCTGGGTCCGGAACGGGGATGATGGTGGCTTTTCCCGCGGGCATCCCTGTGCGCGAACCCTTTGGGGACACTTTTTTCCGGGGGGGGTCTACAACGTGGCCCACCGAGGGTTCACGGTTCATCCGGCACACCCGGAATCGTCGGAGCACTCTCCGGCGGCCGCGCGAAACTTTGACGTGCCTCGAATGCCTCGGTTCTCATCGGTGAGCCTTTGGCATTGTGTCTCGCACGCCACCGTAATTGCCGGAGTGCTTTCCAGAACAACGCTTCCGAAGGCGTGCGTGTTCTTAGCGACTCCTGCTGCTGCTGGTGGTGACACCGCGATAATCGAGTTCGGTTCGGTCAAAATATATGAGCTTCGTTGCTGCTTATTGTGCCCCGTTCGCCCCCCCGGTGTGACAATGTTAATGCTGAGCGATGAAAATAATTAATTCAAAAATACATGCGCGAAACGAGTTCGAAGCGAAGGTTACTGTGATTTAGAGATGGCCTTGGTGAGCCGTTGGATCGATTTTAAAAGGGGAACCGGTAGGGAGATGACGTTTGAAAGTTTAACTAAAGGGGAAGTTTCCTTTGGCTTATAATTCGCTCTTTCTCTTAAAAATCGAAACTCTCCCTGAAGATTGCTCACAACAAATTGATTTTAATTCTCATATCAGTGACGCAGAGAGGATTTTTTCTTTTGGTTTCAGACTGGTTTCAGTCGGAAAATTTTGTCAAACAAATAATTTGTATATTTTTGACAATTGTCTGATGTTTTTGACAAGAGTCTCAACCAAAAACGGAACACCCTGTATAAGGGACCAAATTCGCCCATTTGCGCCTACTAAGGACCCCACCATCAAATTTAAGTCAGCACCGAAAGGAATTTACAAACCATCTCGAACGTGTCCCTATTTTCGACTGTTTATAATAATTTTGTACATTTGTTTGTATTTTATCACCAAAGAATTGTTGCTTGCTGAATTAACGCAACACATTGGCACCTGTAAATACGGTACCTGGTTTTTCCTGTTATTTTTACATGAAAAAAGACTCATTATGTTTAAAAGGAATCACGGCAATTTGGAGCATAATTTATGAGGGCTCTATTGATACATCGATCGATGTGTAAACTCTCGTTATAAGATTCATCAATTTAGTCTCTTAGCAAGGTACCGAAGGTATCGATAAACGAATGTCCTGTTTACTTAAGCATTCTTTACTTTTGCAGTCTCTTCTTCGATCTTATAACGAGACTTCGCGGAACGATGCGAACTTTGCCAATTGTGCTTCTGAGCAGCACGTGCTTTCCATGGTCAATAAATCTCATAAAAATTTGCACATCCGTTATTTGCACTCACAGAATTGTCCCAACCATACAATTTTGCACAACAAAATGGCGGAACACGAAAAATGTATTGAGGAACTCACCTGAACGGCCGATGGTTGTTGTGGTTGCTGTTGCTGGTGTTGCGGATGTTGCTGTTGCTGTTGCTGCTGGTGTTGTTGTTCGTTTTTCCACAGCTTACCCCCCTTCAGGATACCGCTGATGGCTTGTGCCGTGCTGAGCGGCCTATGCTTCCCAAGCTCGTAGTGAGCACCTGCTCCGGCCGCGGCCGCAGACGACGCTGACTGTTGCGAGGTTTCGGAGTTGGAACGGAGCAGCTGTTTCTGTTGCTGCTGTTGGTGCTGCTGCAGAAGCCGATAGTCTTGGGCAGAAGCCATGGAAGACATGCCCACTCCGGGGCCACCTGAACCCGCCGTCGCCGCTGCCGCCGCCGCCGCCGTTGCCAGCGGTACCGCCGTGGAGCCACCCTCGTTGCCTGCTGCTGGAACGATAGTGGGAAGCGTGGTGGATGAGGAGGACGAGCTTGTTGTTGTGGTGGTGGTGGTGGCGTTGGGGGGAGCAACGCCAGAGGGCGTCGGATCGGTGGCCGCCGCCGCCGCCGGCGTTCCTTTCGAGACGATCCGTCGCTCGGTCACGGTCGTCATTGTGATCGTTTCGACGATGTAGCGCTGTGAGCTCTGGGTCACCGACCCTGCTGCCGCCGTCGCAGCCGCAGCCGCCGTCGTCTTTGTGGCCGCCGAACCATCAGCACCACCACCTGCTCCCTTGCCATCGCCGCCATCTTGGTTGGTCGAAGGGTTATGTTTTTGGGGTGGAATTATCAATTTGCGACCACCACACGAAGTGTCGGCGAATTGTCGGAATAAAAATTGAATTCGTTAGTCAAAAACCAGGTCGAAAACCAGTCTTCCAAAGGGAGCTCTGGCAGATGCAGTGTCGTGCTCGAGAGACAGAAAATGAGTGTGACAGAGCGAGAGAGAGAGCGTTGCACGCAAAAATCAAACAATCGAAAGTGGTGCAAAATACGGAGTCAGAGTCACGGTCACAACTCTTACGCAGGCCGCGGTGCACCAAAACTTGAACACAGGAACTCAGCATTCTCCTCAGCACGCAATAAAACATTGACCGAGCAGTGTGTTTACGAGGCAAGAAACCATTTTTACGTCAAAAGGTGATGCTTCAGCCATTAAGCAAAATGCAAAACTAGAGCCTAATACCATAACGCTATCTATTATTGTATGCAATCGAGTAGGTGAAACTAGTACTAAATGAGAACTACAGTACGGGCTGGCGATCATGATCGTGATTTCAAGTCAACAAAACGTGCGCTTCTATGTAACTGTAACGGAGAGCCCCGGAACATCCGACTACGGCAGGCAACCGACGATGGCGAGGCGAGCAGATGGCGAGGCGAGCAGATGGCGATAATGATGCTGATGGGTGCTATGTTTGCTTCTTTTCGTCTACTTCTAGAATCGGACTGCCGGCAAATAGATGACCATGCCATCGGTTTCGATTCGGTCACGACGGGACATTAATTTCCTCTCGAGAAAAGGGCGCCCAAGGCGTCCACCAGGCGCCTCCATCCGGCGAGTGAACGGCGGATATGAGCGGCGTGAGCGGCGTGAGTCGTGGCGTGTGATTGATTCCATGATTAATGGAGGGACGCCACAGAGAGCTACATTTCAATTGATATCTGTCTCACTCGCTCTCTCGATGCCTGTGGGTGTTCTCGGAAGAATGCAAATCAATTTGCCCACACAGCCCGACATACCGACGAGGGACTTGTGCAAACCTAATTTAGCCCACCGTCGGCCAAGCGCTACCGACATTATTCATTTCGTGAATTATTTTGCCCGATGTGTGCCAACAAATGTGAGGTGTGATTGAGATGCACAGTTCGTGGTGACAAAACAGCAGCAGCGGCTACATATGTAAATATCCGAAGTGCGCATAAATCAATTCCCATCCGGACGACGCGCTCGTAAGTAATTGCATTAGTGTTGCTTCAACTTTTGTTCCCTTGTTTTTTTTTCTCTGGTTGAGGGCGAAAAAACTCCCAGAGACCTTGAGACGAGCAAAGGGGCGCGGGTGGGGGACAATAAAAATCGTGGGATACTCCTGAGAGAAAGTTCCGTTTTGCAACAAAGTTGCTGTAAAGCGCCAGGATTCAGAGAGCGCACGAGAGTGAGAGAGAGAGAGATTTGTTGGTGTTTGGAACGCGGCGGCAGGACGCGCTTCCGGACGGGTTTGCGTGGTGCTGATGATGGGCGAAATGATGGTGGTGGTGGTGGTCGTCATCGGTCGTGCGAAAGCTGATGGTGGCCAGTGGCCTTCGCCTCTCTGCACCGAGAGAGAATCGATTTTCCGTCTGAATGCTGGCGTTAAAATGCACTCGTTCTCGTTCAACTTTTACTACCAATAACAAAGGGTGAACTTCATCAAACCGTGAACCGTAACACGTGTGAGTAGTAAGGAAGGATAAAGTACTTCCAACGTTACAAGCAGCCAAATGTGTGGCCATTCGCATTGAAAGGTGAACAAAATTCAACAACAAGAAAATAATAAGGGAACTAAAGTTTGAAACGGCAGAGCAGCACAAACCTTCGTTGGCCGCGGACCGGGCACCGGGCTTACCTTGCGAGCTGGAGTCCTGCACCTGTTTGATGGTGAGAAATTTAGGCCGCTCTTCGCCGGCGATAATCTCCTTCGCCGTCACGCGCCGTTCCGGTGACGCCTTGGCCAGCGGCACCAGCGCGATGGGGAGCGTCGCGTGGGGCGGCAACGGTGCCTCCAGCATCGGTGACATATCGTCCGAGCACTGGGAGTCACACTCTGGAACGGGAAATTGAAAGAAAAAAATATTAATTTTTTGAATCGGAATTCGCTCTCTTTGGGTCGCCCGTTTTAGAATTACAAAACAAGGATCTTCAACTTCAAGGATCACCAATCGCATCAATGCACCAAAAAGGAAAGTTCATTTGTTCGCAAACACAATCATACTTATCCACACTTGAAGGTTCTTTCTCTCTTCTCCGCTCAGTCCTACGGGGCCGTGGAATACAAAACACTTGACTTTTTGGCGATTTCGGGTGTTGAAGTTTGAACAACTGCGCGCCACAAATGCTAAGTAATGCGAACGAGGCGGAAAGCATCGGGCGGATGCAAATCCGAAAAATGCCGGCTCCAAGTACTCCGGTGAGCCTATCACAGTGTTTGCCATCCGCTTGCTTTTCAAGTGCTGCGAATCCTGGCGAATAATAAGAGCCCGCACGTGTGGGCCCGACATGAGCTTGGGCAAGAATTCGATCCGTGCCGGGTATGGCCACACATTAAAGCCGGAAGTTTTTAGCCTGCCCTTCACGTACCTTCCGATGTGAGTGTGGGGCGGGAAGGACGAAAATGTAAGCGTTTTTTGTGTTTTTGCCGCAACCACAGAGGGTAAACGTGACAAGCAGATTATAGGGGGTCGCTTACAGCATCCCCGGGTCGGAGCATCCTTTCTGTGCCCGGTGAATGCGTACGGCACACGTGACTCTGATTGGGTTTTAGTTTGCTAAACTATTTCCTGAGCTATTAATAAACATTACATCGTAATTTATTCAACGGCAACGGCCCACGGCGAGGCAACCGAATGATTGTAAGTGCGAAATGGTGTTAATCAAAGACTCAAGGCTGATGAGAAGTTCCCTAAAAATATTACCCTCACGTTGTCACAGTTTTAGAAACAGGAACGGGCTGCAAAAAAAGGGATCAAAAGAGAGCCACGGAGACGTTTATAAATGGGTGACAATTTGCGCCCTGCCGTGCCCCTGCGTAATAAACTGGCCAAGGCAGTCCCGCAGGACGAACAGGCAAGGCAACGGACGCCGCATCTTAAAATGAAGCCGTGCCACTTCCCTTCGATAGGCGCACCGAATTCCAGACACGCACCGGGCACACGTTTTCGTACGCATTTATGCGTATCACGCTGTGAAACGTGTCGCCAATATGGCCGTCATCATTCGTGCTGGAGCTACTTATGCGAAGTCGGCGGAAAATATGGACCTCACGCACTGTTGCAAAGGTCAATTTCTGACCTAATTCCGTGTCTCACACACATAAATTGGGACGAATTCATTCCGCTGAGTTCCACACTCTGGATAACCGACCTCGTTCGACAAGCAACAAATGTTTCTGTCTAGTAAACAATGTAAGCAACAGTCGTTGGCATACTTGGATCTAAAATGGTGACATTTCTTCTCACGCATAACGCATGAGAGAGTGAGATAACGCAGCTGTGTTGGCAGTGATCGGTTCTCAATCGGTTCTCAATCGGTTTAGATGAAATTGCTTTTACTGTAAAGTAAATAAACAGCAATAAACCCAATGTTACAGAAAATAGGTTTCAGGCGGTATTTTTTGTTGAGGATTGCTAAACAAAGCGAAGCTTAGAGGCTTCATTACTTCTGATTAATATTTCAACATTTGTATGCCGATTGACGATTAAATCAAATTAGATTTAGTAATAAAGATTTCATCCCTTCTGAAGCGCAATTTACTGTAACCTCAGATAGTTCTGGGACTAACCAGTATTATTTTAAACAATCCACAAGATTGATAAAATACCAGTCCAATACCATCCTTACTAAATCCGCACACCATCTGCAGGCTCCAGGAATGGAAACCCAACGGACAATGTTGTCGAAGCACCGAACACCGAGCTTAGCCGCGCGCAAACGTGGCGTGACCTTGCACAAACACTTGCTCACAGGATCCTTTTCTAGGGCACCGGAAACAGAATCTCCAATTCCGTTGGAAATGCAGCCGAAACATGCATCCCAGGAAGCGACGGAAGAAAGCCTGAGTCCACCTTTCAGCGGACGAGTTCTCTCGTTTTTCTCGTTTCCATTACTATTCCGGAACTCCGAAGACACGCAGTACCTCCGTGTTTTGGGGTGCACCTCACTGCTAAGTTACAACGCAGGATGCCCCGGATGCATCCAGCCCAAACAAAGGCGGATTCCCCTTTCGGTGGCAGTGCAGTTGCCAATTGTCAACAGCACCGCCGTGCACATGCACATGCAGCTGCAACAGAGCACAGAGGGGGTGCTTGGAACACGAACACGAAGAGAGGTGGTCTTTGTTTAAACTCCGTGTCGGGGCTAGCAGAGAGGTCCACCTTCAACATCCGCTAGCTCCGGATTCCGCGTTCTGCACTTCCGCAGATAAGAAAAAGAATTCTATAAAATTAATTGGAATAGGTCGACGGTACTTTTGACTAACAAAACCGCTGTTCAGCGAATGGAACTTGGGCTGCATATGATGAGGACAAAGAGAAGCAGATGTTCGGTTGGTAGTTTTATATTATGTTGCCATCAACTTTTAGTGAGCTTCAAATTGAGCAAAAACGGGAAACTTTTATCATATGGTTTGAATTTTGTTCTAAAATATAACATTACACGAAACAAGCAAGTTTCTCGGTAATGCCGCAAAGCGTGGCACAAAACTTCTGTTAGCCACCGGAGCGGAGCATAGCATCCGAACCGGGGTTTACACAGCGCGAAGCCCCCGCCCCCCCCCCCCCCGGGGACGTCCCCTGTGGACACCGAGGATGAGTTGAGATTCGTTTTATTATACTCCTTGGGAAAACGCTCTGCTCTCGACCATGGATTGTTATAATTTTCTCACAATGTGTCTCACAAGCTCCATTGACCAGCTACGACGACGACCACGACGATGGTGCTGATGATGATGATGATGAAGACAGCATTGCTTAGGAATTCCCGCCGTTCCGGCAGTTCGACCCGGAACTACCGTTTTCATTACGGCGACGGCGGGCGCGCTAATGCCTCATGTCCAAGCTCCACCACCACAAGATCTCCATTAGTGGGCACAAAAAGCACGGGGCCTCATAAATCGCCAAGAACGCCCTCAGCCAAGGGCCGGAGTCGAACAGTTGGACCCAATTTACGATCATCGTTTTCGCGGAATAAGTCGGAGAGAGTTTCCTGCCACATCCCCGGTTCTAGGTGCTGAAAATAGCCACGCCAAGGCTGGCCACACTGAGGGCACGGTTATATTGGCTTCATACCCCGAGTGGAAAGAAACCCGCGGGGACCATTGTTGCGAGAATGCGGGAGTTCCCACAATTAAAATTAATAAAAAGATACCACACCACCCCAGTACGTGGGTTGTGTTGGTCCGGTTCAGGTGTGGTCGTAAAACTTGGACCATCCATCAACCGGTGCACGGCTGCTCGGAACTCCGGCTGTGCCCCGATTTTCTGAGCAAGTTTCCAGGAGAACACGACGGTCAAGTTCGTTGGCCGGCGGTACCTCAATCGCTGCCGACACACGCTCAACGATGAGGTTTCTGCAAAGTCAAAGTTTCCGAGGGCCAAGGTGCAGATTATAGGTGTTTGAGTAAACTCCGGTAGGAGTTGTTATGGTCTTGCCAGTGTTCCAAAACATATTTCCCTCACTTCCGTTTGTGGTGTTGCTATCCAGAAAGGTGTAACCAACGAGGTCACGGTCAGATTGAACATCTCATCGATTGAGTTCCATTAAATCGGCTTGTGGTTGCTTCTAGAGAAAGCAATTCTCCAATGGCTTCTGCCTTTCCGTACGCAATTCCGATCCCGATTGGAGCACGGACCTCGCTACAAGCAATAACATTCCTAATCATCCATAAACACCGGTTTTACTGGCAGCGCCCAGCCCAGCGCGCCCGGCAGGAAGTCAATGATAGTAATAGTGTGGCCCGTGCAAATTGTCCGCCCGCCCAACCACCATCAAATCCGTGTCGTGCCCGAATTTGAAGTGTCCCGCATTTTACTACCAACCTGTGCCGAGAACTCGCGCAAACACACCTTCGCCTGGTCGTAATGAATTCGTTTGCGGCTTTTATCGAAAAACTTGCTCGACAGTTGCCCGACGTGTCCATGTTGGCGCACCCGAATCTCTGTTTTGGGGCACGCATTTGGGAAGGCAACAGGACCGGGCTCGGGACTACTGCTGTCCCTTGTTCTTGAGCCCAGTACTTGCGTTGCCGTCAACCTGCAGTTTGCAAAATATTAACAACCGATCGACAGCTGGCGATCGGAGGACGCCGGGAAGGCCGAGAACCACCACGACCCGGCAGCAGCAACATCTGGCATCTGGGTGCACGATAAGCATAAAGCTATTTCGCAGATTGTTTCACCCGACGCAGAGCCTTTTGGGGGGGGTGAAAAACAATTTCCGCCTCGTTTCACATCTTCCGCCCGACCTATTGGTTCGCGGCCGTTCTGCCTCCCGGTACCCGAACATGTCAGCCGTGGCTTGACAAAAAGTTGGTCCTTTGCACAAAAAAATTTTCATTCTAATGAACCTCAATGTTCGACGACGACGGCAGTGCAGCAGCGGGAGGTTCTACTTTCCTCGGAATAAGCTCAATTTGACGTGCCCAATCTGACGCGAACCATCAATGCCCGAGAAACGTGCGAAGACATGGGAAAACGGCCACGACACCCATAAAACCTGGGCACGGACGGGCAAATGGGTGGCAATCAAGGCGAACGTTGTAAAAAGACTTTTGGTTTTGAATTTTCATCAGTTCCCGTGAAGGCTGTTTGGAGGAATGTTGACGTTGGCATTTAATGCTGGCCCTAAGTGACAGCCAGGCGGGTCAGACGATTACGGGTTTGTGAAAATTGAAATCTAACTCCGGTTAAAATCAATACTATTTCCGTCGGTTAATAAATATTTATTTTACATTTTGGATTTTATAAACTTGTGATAATGTGACCTTTTGCATGCACAGATTTGGCACAGAGTTTGTCGTTCGAAGGTCTCTTTGAGGTTACGCAATTGAAAGTAGTCGCTAGGGGTCACGGGGGTCGGGTAAATCTACTCCGCCCGGATCTGCAAAACGCCAGATAATTTCAATTTCGATTTCGTTCCCTCAGATATGTCGGCTATTTCGGTTCCCGAAGAATAATCGGAGCGTGTTGCGACATTTAACGCCGATCCGAGTTGTGGTCAAGCTTAACCAGAAGCTTTTCTATTAACCGTTTGATATCCTCAAGGATCTACACAAGACTAACTCGTTTTGGGGTGTTCCACAACGAATTTGGAGGAAATTTTGAAATATCCTTGAACCAACCATCTGTCGGTCGGTCGGATTAGATAATCAAATTTCGTTTTCTTTAGGGAGCAAAATATTTACCTCCGAAGAATCTGCAACCTTTTATGAATGTAAGCGTTTTTAACACCATCCGTGAATTGGCTCTATCCTTGGAACCAGGAACTCTGGACTCGTAGCACTTTTGATTCACTTTATCGCGATCTGGGTCCGAGTGTCCGGGTCTAACTTTAATTACATTTTGTAGTGCGCTGTCAACACGTTGTACAAACAATCCCATCCATGCGTCACTTGCGTTACACGGCGTTACTTAAAATAATGTAACCACAGACACGACCCGCACACACGCTTACTCTTAAACGTCAGAAGTTACGATTCAACGCTTACTGTTTATCCACAGATTAATAAGGGAAGCCAAACACTTGCAGGTGACAAAGTACGCACACAAGTAGGCTTCGGTGAGCAGGTCGTCAAGGAAGTTTCTAGCAAAGCCACAAAAAAACCCGATGGAGTCCAAATTAATCCCCCGCGGGGACACCCATTGTTGTGACCTTGTGGCTTTTTGGGGTGTTTCTTCCGCGGCGTTTGTGTCGGTGGCCCACCTCCGGAGAGCGGAACAGAGCGCGATAACCCAAACCACCGTCTCCTTCACACCAGGCACCAGAGGGGTCAGGACCGCAACTCTCTCTTATCGTCCCGTGCTCGCGATGGCAAAACTGATACGCCACGCCGTGCCGGTGGTCACAGTTTATGTTTATTTTGGCTACTGGTCCGGGGGCCAAGCCGTGCCGGGGCCGTTAATGAAAGCCGGGACACCCTTCACACTCCGTTTCGACGCAATTTCACTGACTACAGCAGCAGGTCAACGGGTTCGGCAAAAGAAACACACCAAGTCGGAACACCCCGAACGGGTAAGCGCGCACACGCGATGCCAATTAATTTCATTCACCAATTTGTCACCAACTTTGCTTCGTTTGTTCCATTTTCACGAACTTTTCGCAGCAGCAGAACGGAACCGCGGCACCAACGACGCAGTTCGCAGTTGCTGCCTTTACACTGCGAACACAAAATCGATTTTCGGCCCACACCCCAAAGAACAAGAACTCCTTGCGAGACGGTCGTGGTTTGTCACTTGATTTTATCGCCGGATATCTAGAAGAACCCACCCGGCGAAAGTGGTGATCGCGTGCAATCGCGATCGGAACAGCGGCCAGAATAAATCGAACTGCCCCAGAATGGGTGCCGGTAGGGCCTCGCTCTCCCTCTGGATGGGCTCCCGCCCGGATGGGTGTGTTGAAGGGGCGGATCCCCGGAGAAAACGGACCACCGCGGCCCCGGGCCGAACCCAGCCGAGGTGCCGAGTTCCGGAAAGAGTGTAATGAACGAATGACAGACGAAAACATAAAACTCTGCTGACACAGACTGTTTCCTTTTAAATGAAACCACATGACCGCGTGGGGAAACGAAATCAAAGCAAAGAGAGAGAAAGAAGAGAGAGAGAACAAATAAAATAATATTTATATGTGTGGCAGCCTTATGCACACGTTCCCTTCGGCCGCGCATAAACACATCGTGGCCATCGCGTAGCATAAATAAATCACCCCTTTTGTATGTGGTCGATGACGCGGCCCACCGCCACAAGGGGCCACCCCAGCCGGTGGTGCCTTCGGTGAAACCACAGCAGAGCACAAACAACAGCGATCCTCTTTCATTGTGGCGATCCGGCCGGCTAAAGATCCGGCCCGAAAGATTGTCTATGCAAAAACGACCTGCACGGGTCAATTTAAAGTTTCCAGCGGCGGGGAAATGCAGCCACTATATGCTTCACTGAGCATATAAACAAACTTCCGCTTTGTGGAAAAACTGTCCGAAATTCCGGCTAATTAGTTTCATTTTGTTCTGTGAAAAAAACGAACGAGCCAAACGAATGCGAGTTCGAACACCAGCAGGGTGTGCATTGCGGAACGTGCCAATGCAGCACACACATAGTTTGGACAACCGGACCCCATGCTTTGGTGTTGGTGAACTTCCCCGGAAGCAACGGGGAAACATGATTCCCAAACGTGCGCTCGCCCTCAAATAATTGGTTCACTTTCACCTCAGTGGACGCGGATATTTCAATTTTCTGAAGAAGACCTACAAGACCGCGCTCCGGTCAAAAGTTCAAACAAATTTGAGAAGGTCAAGTTACGGATACGGCACGCTGCTGCATACTCCGTTGGGGAAATCGGACGGATGCACCAGTTTTTCGTAGAATTTAAAATATTTTGTAAACTGTTTTGACTTTTGACCAACCACAGCTCAGCAGACTTTTAATTAGGTTTCGACGGTTCTATACTTTCAACTCAGTAATGTTTCAAATCTATACACCGATAAACACCCACAGTAATGTGCCAAAGTTTCATATTGACAGCAGTAGATTATTTCTTTGTACTCATACTCAAAAATATTGAAGTCCTCAGACGCGATCAATATACAAAATGTTTGCTCTTGGGATATCGAAAATCCTCGAAACAACTCACAAAACACCATCGGAAAGTGATTGACTCCGATCTCAGATTCCAGATCTGGTAACTGTACCTAGAAATCTTGGTGAGGAGATTTTCAAATTTTATTCCAACGAACTAAAGACCGTAAAAGCTTCCGACGAAAGCATTCGATCCGGAACCAACAAGCAGCAAGATTCTGCGAAAAAAGTGGAGGTTTTCGTTAGAAAGGGAATCATTGACATAAAAAATAGCATCAGAGTGATTGCGTCAGTAACACACAAAACTTCAGAACATTGTCAATGCTTTTCAACGATTCTTTTATTTCAAAGACACACACCCTGTGTTTGAATTTCAAAATCTATTGAGCCAAAAACTAAGTTTATTCTAAAAATTGAGAGATTTTCTGTGTTTTTTCTCACAGGAAATGGTTGCTATGATTTCAGCGAATAGAAGTTTGTCAAACATGTTCCAACAGGGCACCCCACGCCCAATCTAGTAACCAATGGCTCAACCGTCGGTAGGATGTTCAACGAAAGGCAAAACTCATGTTCTCGAATAAATCTTGCCACTCGAAAAGGAAGACGGGCCCGGTCTCCACTTGGGCGACGAATAATCACACTGTGGGCCTCTGGGGCTGTGCTCGTCGTGCGGATTCTCCCGGAGCACAGGACCGCGGTGATACTTTATTGCTGCCAGTGGAGTGGAGCCCATCTGCAAATACATCCTTCGCCGTCATTCAAACCAGACTGCTGGTGCTGGCACATCGGCTTTCCCGGTGGCCCGCGCCAAGCTTTAGACGTCCCGGACTAGAGCGCCTTGGTGACAATTCATAAATCTACAACATTTCCGTGGCCCGGGACCGGGATTCAAATTAAATGAGCTATAGGTTGCGGTGCGGCTGGAACTGCTGCAAATAATGAATGAATTCTTGCGTAAATTGCCTGACGCGACGATCAAATCTTCCGACCTACAGATGATAATTTCTGGAGAAGCACATTCCGTCCGCGTTTGCGTCCCAGTGCGTCCGTCGAGGACAGGACCACCGACGCCCGGGTGTGGCTGGGTGCGGTCCGAAAGTTCCACCAAGTGAAATTGGTGTGGCGTACGGCGGCAGAGAAACGCGCTCGCCGGTGGCAGCAACTCGAGGTTAGTTCCGGATGACGCTACACGCTGAACGCCCGCGCATCGTACCGTACTTCCGCCATCGAAATGTCACTCGCGCCCTCCGGTGTGCACGGTGATGTCAACCTTCCCCTCGAGGATTCGAGGGGACACCAACCAACATGCAACACACACACACGGTTGTGTGTGAAGTCATGCGTGACGCAAAATCGTTACGACGAGGGTCACGGTTCACGGAAGGTCCCCGCACGTCCCCCACGGCGGACACCAATTCGGTTTCTGCGGCCTCTACGTAGGCGAAACGGAAGACAGCGTAATGAAACTTCAATTTCCGCTTCGTGGCGGAGGGCGGCCTCTGAACCTGTTGAGCCCGCAGGTTAGTTTCCTACTTCCGGACGTCAAACAATAGGTCACCGCTGCCGTGGCGAGCTCCACCAGGAGCTTCAGGTCGACTCGACGGACGATAAGAGACATCGTGCCTCGCGCGCGACCGACGATAGGTTCCAGTTGGAACCACCTCTAATCGTGCCAATCGTGACTGGGTTAAACGAAAGGAATTATTGCTTCTGTCGGCCGTGTCCCGAAACAATGTCACACACAAGTGTGTGCCCTTATCTGCCCGGGTAAAGGTTGCAACAGGTAAGGGTACTTAACTCGACCAGCTTATGGTCCCCACGAATCGGAGTTCTGTGGAATGCTGGAGATTGGCGACATTTTATGTGAAGCACCTCAGAATGGACCACTCCACTCGAGCTACATTGTTGCCGTAGGACCTTGCGTCCCAGGTCAACCTTTTGCTGATTGGGGGGAAAAAAAGGATTATGACTCATTACTTCCTGGACCAACGCTCTCTGGTAAATTGAAGACGAAAGACACATTCCCGAGGTGTCTGGTGTCAGCGCCCTGTCAGGGAAAAACAATTCTTGCCCCAAGCGAGTGGAGGGTGCTTCGAAATCGATTGGTTTTCTGTTACACCGCGCACTCCCCGTGACAGTCCCAGGATGTACAGCGAACAAATTTAATCGAAAACCTGCATTTCATTCCTGGAACGGTTGACCTGGATTCCTGGGCGCGCGTGTGGCATGAAAGCGGACCCGCCCATTCCCGTCGGCGACGATTCAAAGGGTCGCTTTCGGGGGCCGCGCTCCTACAACAACATTTCCTGTGCCACTTCCGGGGACGACCGAGCGCATTCCAAGTGACGGCAGCAACACGTCCTTCGAAATACCAGACGGACGCTCCGTCGGACGGCGTTTGGCGCACAAACGAAGGTTGAAGTAGCAATTTCCGCAGCAACGGTGACCTGCCCTCTACTTGTTTTTTTTCGGGAGGCTTCTCCAGGAAGCCAAGCATTCCGAGGGAAGTTAAGCAATGGGCGATTGATAACTTTTGGGACCGTTACAAGCAGGGCAGGGCGCCAGATTCCGTTTTGCCATCGAGAAAGGTTTCAAGGTCACAGAGGAACACGCCAGACCGTCAGCCGGCTGGCCGACGAGTTCCGCGAGCGGAAATGGAGCGAAAACAAGCTGTCCACGGTTCGGCCTCTCCGTGCCGTGCCGGATGTACCGTCCGCAAGGAGGCAATACAGGGACTCGTTAACGAGTTGCTTCGGAGAGTCATCGATAATCACCAATCATAAATCGAACATCGGCAATCATAAGCCGCGGTTCGGTTGTGATGATGGTTTTGATAGAGTCGTAACTTTAATGGCGGCACATAACTTGCCTAACAGGTCCCATTTGTCACCAAAACGGAAGCTTGCGGTATGCTCTTGTTACAAATACCCAACAGTATTGTTCATGAAATCGATAAAAGCTTTGCGGTGGCGCCATTGAGTTTTTATCGCAAAGCGAACATAAAAAGGATTTCGTTGAAAGCTTTTTAGTAAATACTCCTGTAATTGGTTCATCACATACAAGTTCAAAATATTCTTGAGTTTGTATGTTTATCTTTTCGTCTATACAGACCCGGATAAGTTAACATCAACATAAATGTTATTTGATTTATTGCCAGGTACATTAGGGATTTCCAACATAGAACCGAAAGGTTGAAAGATCTTTCCACTCAATTGATTTATTGGAACTAGACAAGTTAACCAAATGATATGATACCAAGAAACGTTCGAATGAATAGATGATGTACATGACGACATGTTGGTTCGAAGAAAGTTCTGGTTGCCATGGATATCCATCGGGCAACCATCACTGGACTGGACCCGACAACTAGATCGATATTACAATCATCCATTTGTTTAAATGCTACTTTTTAATCTATTTTAATTAAATCATAACATTATTGCCCCGTCAGTGGCCCGATGTAATAAAACATAATGATATACCGTGCCTAAAGTATTGATTGAAGTACTCCCGGCCTCCGTTTACGGATGCTAGTCCAATACTGGCTGCAATCAACGTTTCGACGGTCGTAAAATGATTCAGTTGTAATAAAACCGTTTACGAAATTAATTTCACAATTCATCGACCGTCCGTACTCACCCTCGTCGTGCATCTGCTTGGCGGCACATTCGGCGCATTCGGCACACTCGGTGCACACTGCAGTTTGTTGCTGCTGCTGTTGCTGCTGTTGCTGCTGTTGCGACTGCTGCGACGACGGTTGGGATTGCGGCGTTTGCCCACCCGGGACGGCGGTCTGTGGACCGGCGGTCTGGCCCTGGCCTGCGGTGCCCGTTTGTTGTCCCTGCTGGCCAGCAGCAGCCCTGGCTGCCAGCATGGCAGCCCGTTGCTGCTGTAGCCGCTGGATAACCTGGAGCTGCTGAATATGTTGTGCGCCGAAGACGTGTCCCCCGAGTGCCCCGCCGAGTGCATTGTCAAGCAGCCCACTGCCGTCTTTGTAGCCCTCCGGGGGGCTCAGCGTGGCCTGGTCGACAAACTCGATCGGGGGAGCAAACTTCGGACTCTGAGAACGGAGAGAAACGGAGAAATTTTCGTTAGGAATTGGGTGTGGTGTGCGCCAACCGTAAAACAATAGAAACGCACGCCCCGGAATGTTTCAATCTGCGTCTGAGATCGATCAAACCTGAAGACCGACCGCCCTCGCCTCGCCCTTTTGCTGTTGCGCATCAGTAATCCGCGGTATCCGCGTGGTGCAACCGTCAAAAGGTGCAGCAGCCTGGCTTCTGGCCTGGCGGACCTACCCCGAGACATTCTTTGGGCCGTCGCCAGGGAGCGGTCGTAAACTTCGGCCCGTAAATCGATCGATCGAAAGGCGAGACGGTTGACGAAGCGTGTAATCGTGGCCGGGGCCGGAAGAGGCGCACTCGAAATTGAATTGCCAGCGTGAGGAAGTAAAACAATCGCAACAAAATGGAAAGCATAAAATGACCGGCAAATCGCTCGGTACGGTTTGGCCGATAAATCAGCATCACTTTCGCACACGCCGTTTCCGATTTTCCGTGTGGTGCATTCCGGCGCTCCTGCCAGGGCGCGAACACGGTCTAGATGGACATAATTTACGTGCTCCTGGCGAGCATTAGCGAAATGTGATTTTTTGCTGAATAAAAGATCACCTAATCACGCGCCGTGCGCGACGCAGAATCGGGCGCATGTTGGAGAAGTTGATTTCCGTCATTACATCAACCCCGCTCGGATCCGGTTTCTCCGGGCGGCACGTGAAAAGTAGCAACGGTTTTTACGGGCGGTGCCGGTCATCAATGCATTATTAATGCCCGATTAGTAACGCTGTTAAAGAGCGCAGGCTCCGTGCGCGTGCGACGCCTGAAAACTCTTCGTCCAAGAAGTGAGGTCCTTCTGAGAAGGCTTCCGAACTCTCGGGGTTTGCCGTCGTAATGCAACCAACGCCACGTACCGCTGCGCGTAATGGCGTTTAAAGTACGCAGCACGTACGCACGAAAAAAAGGACGAACAACGTTTACACCAAACAGCATCACAAATACACTTACGACGCAGGCTTTTAAACGATATGTACGAACCGCGAGTCCCCCCGGGGAGAGGGTGGGCAGAATTTATTATGCATGTAGCCCTTTACAGTGCTAATAAAAATTTGACAAGATGCTCTTTACCTCCCACATGGGCAATAATTTGGGCAATGTTCATAAATCCTCACCAGTATGGGAAGTACTGTTTGGAAAATGCCTGACAGCAGGTATTCGGTCTTTTGTGTGATAGGTAACGGCTAGGATTCATTCTCAAAATATTTCTAAACAAACAAACGTTTCATTGACGTTTTCTTTACTCAAAATCTGCGTTAGATCTCAAATTAAAAATAAAACAAACAAATGAATGAAAAATATTGTGACCATATGAAAAGATCAATCGAACAAAAATATCGGGAGCCTTTGCCAGTGTCCTTTTAGTATGGAAAAAACCCCGTGAACTTGGATGTCGATTTACTATGGCGATGTACTATGTCGACTAGACCAGCCTCAACGTCTGCCGGAGGTCGACACTTTGCGACTTCTGTCAAAATATTAGTGAAAACTCAAGCCTATTCAATTTATTTTATAAAAATTACAAAAACTATTAATTAGATTAGAAAAACGCAAGCTTGGTTTTTTGTTGTCAAGGACACGGACTCATAATTGAACCACCCTTGGACCCTTTTAATGTGAATTTTGTTACCATTCTTTTGCTCCAACCTATTAATTTTCCCTTACTCCATATGCTTTTAAAGTGTTTCTATCAACTTTGCACCCGAAAGTTAAAGTTTCAACCTTCCAAGCGACATTGAAGGCACCTCAAAAATGGTATCGAACGAGAATTTTCTTCTACTCAATGCCAACTCTGAGACCGATAAGATCGACGGGTTATTTAACATCCTTCCGCAATGAATCGTTATTTTGCCGTTAATTGTCACAAGGATAGGCTTAGCGAACTTTAACGACCCCGGTGTGTAACAACCCGGAATGCCGGCCCCGGACGGCAGAAAGCCCCAAAGCTAACCGCATTCCGTCAGCACACGCATACTTTATAATCTCCTTCCGGGCGAACCGGTAAGCGACCTCTCGCAGATCGCACATGCCTCGCATCTTCACCATAAGCAGCGTCCCCAACGCCGTACCTACTACTTCTTTATCTACTTTATCACTAAAATGTTTCGGCTCCGGCGGGGCGGTCCCAACCCTGGGTCTGGGCGGGATAAATACCGCGTGGCCCCATCATTACCCTAACATTAACCCGCGAACCGACCCGGTTGTTGCCGCGCTATTGTTATTTCCCCGGGATTCCGGCAGTGCCGGCGAGGCGAGGTCTTCGACGGAAGAACTGCTTTGTGTTCTCGGGAATTTTCCTCCCTCGTGCGCCGCTCGTGCCGGGAAATGTGTCCCAACAATAGGGCGTCGCTCGTCGTAAGGATCATTTTCGTTCGACATAACGACATAACGCAACCGAAGACTCCGGCGGAGATGTGGGTCTAGCCTAGGCGCAAACGGTGGTGTGCCTGCCGGCCAGACCGGTGTGCCCTCGATCTCTAAGGACCTGTCAAAAGGCGAGACGATACGATATGGCTTCCTTCGGCCGGTCGCTAACCTTCAGGCGTCGTCATCGTCGTCGTCAGTCAAGTGAATCCGGTAGCTCCGGTAGCTGCCCGGCTTTACTGGAACTATTTTTACCTTCATCGCCGAGCCGCAAGCCACATAGGGACATACTTCAGCCACAAGACACAAGGGCGTCCTCGTACCGGGGCCGCAGTGGAACCGAAAAGGATACCCCCTCGGGAAAGGATAATTGAACGACAGCAAGGTTCTTATCCATCGGCGACGACGACGGCGGAGCGGATAGAGTACATAATCGAAAATGAAGTTCTCCCGAAGACGACCACCCACTGTTTCCCTGACTGACCCCCTGTTCTTTATCATTGATTGGTTGTTTTGGGGTAGTTATGAATTTCCGTCTAGGGAAGAGCAAGATTCCGTCCAGATCTGCCGGAACGCCCGGGAGAGATTGGCTAAAGGCACAAGCAAAACACTGACAGGCGGCCAATAGAGTCCAGCAAGATGTTTCTGGTCGTGGTCCCCTTTTTTGCTTTCTATTTCTTTCTCGATGAAGAGGAAATGAAACATCTCCTTCCGGATGAATGTGGTGGTGCGACGGTGGTGCGCGGAACGCGTGGATGATGTTAGACCGGTGAACCAATTTCGTGAGAACCGAAAATCAATTGGATTCGCGAAGGAAGCGAGCGGTTCGAGATTAATTATCATCGAAACGGAACCGATTCGAGTGGAGCCTCCGCTGGCGCTGCGTGTAGGCTGCTAATGGTGAGGATATAAAGGAGCCCAATTTGCTCGACAACTGTTTCGAACATCCCAGCATCGGCGCACACCGGCGTGGTTCAGTTCGATTTCGACAAAGCCGGCCGTTTGTGAAGCTTTCGGGCGGATAGATCGAAGCCACGCGATGCTCGTTTGGCGCAGGATATTAATTTTCATCGGTGTCGGTGCGTGTAACGGTGGCGGCCGATAAGAGACCGAGACGCCCAAACGACCCACGGGTGTCTTGATAAATTATGCCATTCCAACCGTGGATTTGTGATAGAAAGCGGCAGGTAACACATATTACGAGGTATCGCTTCGGCAAAGCCCTGAAGTGCTCAATTTACAGGACCCAACATGTAACAATGGCCCGTAATGGATTCTGTAATAAAATCCTTTATCATATTGAATCCTGCTGAAATAAAATAGGATCACTATTGGAATAGAATCTTTAGAATTCCAAATTGATTTGATTAACAAAACAGTCTCTTATAACAAATCAATATTCAACAACTCCAAAAGCCTGACCCTGAAAGAACTTTTTAGAGAACGCTAAACACACAAAATTTTCCGAACTAAACCAAAATAACTTAAAGTACCAACTCCTTGTGGGCCCTTTTTCCCGAAAGACAACCGAGATTAAGTGATGACTGTCTGCTCAACACTTCCCAAAGCGAAGCCGTAGCCTCAGAACAGAACCACATTCGATTCAAATATTATCTTCGCAAGGTCCCCGTTGGGGGCCGATGTTCACTGGGCTAGTGGCCGCGGGAAGCCTATAGGCGTGTGTATCGAAATGCCATGAAACGGAGCATAATCGGAGTTTTTGCTTGTCAAGCAGGATTAAATATCTGCCAGGACTTCCTGTCATGTCTTGCCTGTGCCGGCCGGCCGCCCGTGGACACGGAAATCCTTCCGGCGACCTTTGTCAATGGAAATCTTTTCATAACCGTCAACGCTGGCTGGGGCCCTAGGGAGAGGTCAATTGGATTGGAAGGTCCTCGGGTTAATCGTGAACCCTTTCAAGTCCCCCCCCCCCCGGACACCGGGCGATGGGCCGACAGCAAATATTACATTCCATGTTCGTTCGATCAATATTTAATAAAAACATTTGTTTATTTAATATCTCGATTTTTCGGTCGTTAGTTGCTTGCTTATGAATCGACACCCTGTTTCCGATGACAGCCGGCAACCGAGGGCACAGGGTGATTCAAAACTGGTATAAGATCTAGATATCGAGTTTATCCCATTTTTCACAGAAAACACCAAACCGAAGCCCAACGCAGGTAACATGATTTTCGGAAGTTCAGAAGAAAAAGCACCCCAAACCGGCTCGCTGCTTCCGACGAGTTCCTTTTGTTAAAGCGAAAATAGGATATCTTTCATGTTGTCGAAAAAAAACCTACGACGGCCAGAGTCCGGATTCGCCGAATCCAAAACCAGGGGTAGGACGAAAATTCATCGGAACGAATACACGGCATCATCTTGGGCGCTCCTTCCGGCGGAAGCAGCGTTACGCTGGGCAAGCTCTCTTGGCCGTACATGTTCCCATATTGCCAGCAAAAAGGCCCGGATTTCGGAGGAAAACCCCGTCGACAAAGCTCCTTGATGTACAACATGTCACACCCAGCACACCGCAGGGATGATGGTTCAAGGTGTCTTTGACCTATGACAGCAATGTCAAGGGCATTAATAGGAACCGAGATTTCAATCTAGTATTTCGCGGAAAAACTCGGTCACAGGAACTGCGCAACTTTGATCGCTTGACCAAAACATAGGCCAGCGAAATGAACCTCCGAGACAGGAGAACCGCCTTTCCAGGAACTGCGTCGCAGCTAATGAAGTCGTACCTGGCTGGCGTACACTTAATCTTGTTTCAAATTCAAGACTGTCACCTCTTGAGCCGCCGAGCCGGATTTCAGGTAGGGTAGAGGGCCGATAAACATTCAAACTTTAGTCGAGAAAACATACTTCAGCCGATAAAATGGTGCCGGTACTTGACGGTGGTAAATCAATCTGGTTATTAAACAAGATCTTGAGTAGCAGCCCTTCGAGAGTTCCGACTGGCGGAAAAGAGGGGATTACCTATTGGCAACCTATCGACATTTCGAGGGCCCAGCCAGAGGGTGGTTTGAAGTTGAAACCTGTTGTGCTTTCCGAAGCAGCAGCAGACTGGCCAGCAGAAACTTGAAACTCCATCCATCAACTAGGGCAAAGCGGCACGGTACGGCCTAAGGTTCGGTCTCGAAATGGCTCAGAAAGTCGTATCGAAGTGTTCTTGTGAAAATTCACCGGCACCTCCTTGAGATTGCTATTGCTAAACATTAGCGCCCCGGTCCCCGGAGCGCTCCGTTCGAGGTCGATCGCGCGAGAAGCTTAATCACCAAATCCCCGAAATCGCCGGCAGCAGCTTCGAAGAAACTTAGATAATCGTTATAATATATTTAACGGGCGCTATTCGTCACTAGGCGCCGAGTGACCGAGACCGACGGCTCAGACGATTAGTGTGGGCGATATAAATGGCTGCTAAGCTGTCCACCGACGGCTGGCCAAAAGAATATTCCGTTGCCTGCCCTGGATCGGGGCTCGATGCAATCCAATAAACCGCAAGCACCATCACCGCTAGTCATGTTTTCTTGAACGATTTTCATTACGATTTAACGAGTGGTGAAATTGAAACGACCCAGAATCAATCTTCAGGCCCTAAGACGGGTGCCACAACAACACGCATTCTTATGTTCTGAAGGAGTCAGTATTTGATTCTGTGTTTTTCAAGACTCTCTACAAGAAGACTACGTGGCACGCGGCATATGATGGGAAATCCCAAGAGATCCCGAGAACATTCGTAATAAATTGTGAAAAATAAATCATCGAGATCAAACCATAGCGAGCGCCTTGCAGAGGCCAACATTGGGGACAAAGGCCCGTCCGTCTGTCTTGCTACGAACGCCAATTCCAGGTTCGCGTGTAACACTTTGCTGGCCCCCAAAAATATCCCCAACAATCCAAGCGGTTTGAGACACAGAAAATGGTCACGACACGCGACAACAGCGGTGACAGCCGGGAAAGTCAGATCCATTTTCACCTGCGGTCACCAGCCGCGATTGTTAAAAATAGCACCCTGAACCATCGCTCATCGCATTCTGGCAGGGAGGAAGTGCACAGCGAGAGAGTCTGTAAGGGACCAGAGGGGTCCCATTGTACTTCTCGTCCTCGTGTGGAGTTAGACAGCCGATCCCTTCTGGTCGGTCACTGTACACAGTTAGTGCCAGCTCTCAGTGCGCCAATGGGGTCGCAAAGCAGAAGAGGTGGCCCTTTTACTATTTAACCGTGCTGCCGACCTCCATTTACTGTTACGGTCGGTAAGCCTTGTTGGCCCGCGGGCCAAAAAGGGCGGCCATTGTTTCGGGGTATAATTCATTCGGGTCAGGATGCAAGTCAACCACCGCCACAACTAAAATAGAAGTACCTTCTCTGGAAACTTGAAAAAATTGAGAAGCAAAAATCGTTTCATTTAATTTAATTTTTAATGGAAAAACTGGTTTCAAATTGATGCACACCCTAAGTGCATCCCAGTTTGTTACCTCCTTTGATGGGACGACGATACCGGCCTCTCCTGAAGCACCGAGGTTTAGGGCCAAAGCCCATAATTCCATCTGCTCGTCGTTATCGCACATTAACCCGTCCCCGAGGGGCACAGACTCTGCAGGCCCTCGTGTGTACGGCGGCGAAGAGTTACTGCCACCAAATTACCGCAGAACCCCGGTTCCGGTTCCGTCGTCGCCGGTGCATCGTCGTGCAAAATAGCGGCCCACAGAACCGGATGTCCTCCCGAGGGAGCAACGAACCCGGAGAGCCCGTGGCCCGGTTTGGAAGGGCCACCGGTCCGAAGGTCCGCTCATTAACCTATTTACGGTTAATGCCTGGATCAGATCTGCCGGCCAGGTTCGGCCGTGGCCAAATAGTCCGCTTCGCCTCCGCCGCCTATGAGGAATGCTTTTCGATGCAAGAGAAGCTTCTCGGCGTTCCGTGGTAATGGGTTCACGTGGGATCAATCTTTAGTCGGCCCCGAGGGAGCTCATAAAATCGTATTTGCCGTATTTGGCTTTATTAAATTTTGCTTCATCGTTTCGTGCATTAGATGGGGTAGATATTCTGGGGTGAAGTCAGTTTATTTTAATTTATCTGGCATTTTGTAGCGGAGTTTTACCGAAGACTGGAGTGTCGGGTGTTTAAATCTGTAAACCAACACCAAAGTACGCGTCGACTACGAAAACCTTTCCATATTGAGCCCCGTAAACTCTCTTCGGTTTCTTCTAATTTCCAATGTTTCACATTAAAGTTGATAGTCAATTTAATAATGCCTTCATTAGGGCGCACCAAGTTGACCCTCATAACGATCTTGCGGAAAGGAGAAATACCGCATCCCTCTCCCTGGCAGTCTGCCCTGCCAATCAAGCGGACAAAACCCGGGGCCGAGCCGAACGAACGAATCCCCGAAACCAATCCGCTTTGGGGTTAGTTGGAGTTTTGGGTCCATAAACCAACAAACTGGACCTTTCCAAAGTATACATTGGTGAGCGAGTTTGGTCCAACTGTTCCACAAACAAACGGCCCCGGGTCCGGTCCGATGGATGGGTCGTTGTGGTCGTTCAATTCTCGTGCGCTAGTTCCTGTGTTTTTTTTGTTTTGCAATTTGCATACATTTTATGAAAGTGTCTGCTTAAAGATTGAAGGATATCCTTTTGGAAATTTTCATAATCCTTAACTCTTTCGAGTTTCTTTTCTTTGAAAGTATATCCAACAAGGGGCGGTCAAAGTTTCGTTCTCTTTAAACGAACGGATCTTAAATGCCCTTGAAACTTGAAACTGCACCCAAACGGCTTACGGGAACTTAAACTTAATTATAATTGAAATTTTCATTCTCTCTCAGTTCGGTTCGTCGAGTTTTTGTGCTCGAATTTATCAGTTTTTATCGCTCATCTTCGTCCTGCCAACCATCCTACTCATTTCCGGGACGCTTTTGTCACGACAGTCACGTGCAAAGTGAAATTCTCTTTACCCGGACGGTTAACGTTGAAATGACCGTCCACCACAGAACGAAGCCGCAAGGTTGCTGCGTAGCGCACAAGGAACTCACGTAGCGCCCCTGTCTGCAGTTTTATTGCTGCCTTCCCACCGCCAGATGGTGACCAGCTTCGCTGCAGTTACGACCGAGTCCTGCCGTGTGACCCAGTTAAGCCTCCGGCAATAGCATCACCAACCACCAACACCATCGGGTACTTTTTTATTATGGTCAGCCTGGTCGAACCAGGAAACGACAGGAAGCGGATCTTTAATTTCACCAACGATGGCGTCCAGCATGATCTTCGAGTGTGTCATTGCCGCCGAGCGGGTGCCTTTTTTATGTCCGATTCCCTAACGTCGGGCCGTATAAGAGACAATCGCCGAGGCACACGGATGCTGCATAACCCCCGAGCGCTCCTTAGCAGCCAACGCGGTGGCTTTTGGTAAGCTCACGAAAGAGAATATGTTGTATGTGCGCTCTACACCTATACACGCCACGTGGCAACGCCTCGTGTATGCGGGGACAGGTTTTAGCGCCTCGCAAACATTATGATAGCGACAATTTGAGACACTCCAGTACTTTCGCTGCCACCAGGGTCTCGGTTTCCACCACAGAGTTGGAGAGGGGTCTGCGACACGAAGAACGAAGTACCACGAAAAACCACACGAAGCACTCCCTCGGGGAGCAAACCCTGAGAACGGATTACGGGGCCGACACGGCGAGGTACTTGAAAGACTCCACGATGCTGTGCGCTGTGCGCTGTGGCTTTCGGCAAACGAATACCACGAGCAGCCGGAAATGTGATACAACCGTGTCACGCTAATTTGTTCGCCATTATGGAAATTACTAAAACGACCCCATAATAATAACCTTTCGCGCAGAGGTGGCGGTGCACATCTCTGGACTCTCGAGATAACGCCCAAGTACTAAGGCGGATCACGAACAAAACATTAACTTCACCAAATTTAAAAACAATATTTGAAGTTTGTGACATTTTACAACTGAGTTCCAAAAAGAAATAGATTCGAATTGAAAAGTATCGAAAATTCATCCAAATTGTGCATAGTGAGAGTGAGGGCATTCTCACGCCAAAGCTATCGCATCTCATTTGCATCAACTCACCACAAGGTCACAGCCTACTTCAATTAATAGAGACGTCAATTTCGCTCCGAAAACGGGAATATTTTGTGAAAGCCGTAGGTGAGTGTGCAATTGAGACAGATTTTGACCTTAGCTCGAATTTGAATTGAAAAATGATTTATTTATGTTACTATTTAACGTACTATCTTTACTCCTAGCGGCGGAGTTGACACCGGTTGTGGATAAGTAGCCATTACATTACTTTTACTGCGTCCTTTTCAATTTGCATTTGATTGTCTTCAACACCCAACCAAAGGTTGTTAGTTCAGCATGAATGCCATTAAAAATCAGACCGATCGCAGGAATACTAATTACGCCCCAAACAACCGGACGGAATAGTTATCACTTCATCGACCAACAGCAGCAAGCGCCGCCATATTGCCATCTAATTTAAGATGCAAATTTGCTCCAGCCATCTGGAGCTGGCTTTGGTGTACAGTTTTCCCGCTCTCTGTTTACCAAACAACTTCCATTTCGACCCATCCAACCTTTCGCGGCCTGCCCGCAAGCAATGTTAATTGCGAACGGATCAATTATGTTGCCCGTTTTCGTCCGCGAGGCACACACCAGCAAGAAGACGCATGCCTTCCAAGAACTGAACCGAGAACGGATGGCGAACTTTCGCCGAGCGACAGCTGAAGCTGCTGACGACCGACGCCGACGGCCGGTCGCGGAAAGCTCCAGTCAGGACAGCCTTGGCTCCCTCCTGGAAGCTGGTTTCAATTTAAAATGAACCGAGGCGAGGTTCCGCGAACCTCGTTCCGGGTGCGCTCGTTGATGTGTAATTATTATTCCGACTGTGTGTATCAAAGCCGAGGACAACAGGTGAAAGGTGTGTACATTTGCGAGTGCTCTGATTTATGGCACAGGATTAGCCGCCATGTTTGCTACAACTTCCATTATGCGAAACCCATTTGAACCAATGTAACCCGGCATTCATCCGACGAAAACCACAAAACCGTCGCCTCTCTGAGAAACTAATTTAACGTTTCGATTGTAAATTAATAAAATGTTAAAGTCCTTTATGTCCTCGCGAGAGAAAAAAAAAACCGTCGCAATTCAATTCCGAACTCCAGTTCACTCACATCGTTCATCGTCCTGTTCATACCAACGCTCTCCGCGCTGATTGTAAATGGAAAACACCCAAAAACTGGACGAACGAAAAAAGAAACAGGGACCTCCCGGGAAATGGCGAATTTACTCCCCTGTCACCTGCGCTGTTTGGTGGCCCGGCGCTGCCACCGAAAGCTGTTCTCGAATTATCGTAAACAGAGAGCATCCGGTTTCGGCGGCGGCTGCCAACTTGTGCGCCGTCCGCTGGCTGGAGACTGCATTTTCCAGATGACATTGCACCCGGACCCGAGGCCAGTGAACCACCGAGTCCAGTCCTGTTGGTGGTGGGAGGGCCAACCCAGAGCCTGGCTCCAACTCCGGGTCCGGTCGTTCGTCGAGCGCACCTTCTCTCCGTATCGTGCACGTGACCGAATCGATCGATTCGGGTTTGTTGGTGTACGAAAAGCGAGAACGGGCCGAGCATACGGGCGCGAACGGAAATACGGAAAACAGATTGCAAAAAAAGGACGCCCGGGCAAAAAAGCGGGCATATTGATTCGCTTCCCCGGGCCAACAAAAACCCCGTGTCAAACCCATCGATGGGTCTGCTTTTGGATTAGAGTTGGCACGGGACGCGCGCGCGAACATAAGGACCAGGCGGACGGACCAGGAACGGAGAACCGGCAATAAGCAGTTTTATGCTTCCCGTTTGCGGTGGGACCAGGAGATAAATTTTCTTGGCGCAAGCACCACCAGCTTGACGACGACGGCGACGAAAACTTGCGAAACGACAAATTATGCTGACGGAGCGACTAGCCATTATGGAGATACGGACGCGGAAGGGAGGTGCTCGGTCGCCGCCAGAAAAAAGCGTCCTCTCGCTCGCATCTTAGCGCTGTGAACCGTAAACACGACACAACGACGACGACGACACTCCCGAGGGAAAATGGGCCTCCCGATGGGGTGGTACCTCAAAGGGCGCGGGCCCACCACGCCGTCGACGAAATCCGATTTCGTCGAGATCTGAATCGCACCCTTTCCGGGGTGGGCCGTCAATCCTTTTCTGTGGAGCGACTGAGAGAGAGGGAGAGCGAGAACGAGGGAGAGGACCTCTCGAAAACACTCCGTCGGTTGTCGGATCGCAAAACGATTTCACCACAAACCGTCGTCGTCGTTCGCACGATATATTGCGGACCTCGCTCCCAGGGACACTGAAAGCCTCCCCCACCCCCCCATGAGTTCCCGAGTGATGTTCCAAAACAGAATCCTTGTCCAAAGCGGTCCATACGAAAAAAGGAAACACAGATAGCCATCGAGCACCAGGCGGCTCCATCGTGTCTGGGACGGGCCCTAGGGCGATCCAAGCGGAGCTTGTGAGGGGGCTGTATGTGTGTGCGTGTGTGTGAGTGTGTGCGGGAGGCAGTGTTTTTACGATCGAACACCACCGTCACCATGGCCATGGCCCGGGCAAAGTGGTCAGGATTCAATAAACAAGGCCCATTTCAATTTGCCACAGCGCGGCCTAAACTGCGTCTTACTGCGTCTCCGACGGGCGTTGAAAGGACTTTCTCCGGCCGGACCGACCGGGCAGAACCGAACCGGGCCGCAAATCTTGCTTCTTAATCGGGATGGGTCGACTAGCCAGCCAACCAGCCGGTGACCGGCCGCACGGGTAATTAGATTTATTCTCGAACATTGCGCCACTCTGCACCAACCCGCCTGGCTTAACCGAAGCCGACACCGGGCCACAAAAGTTAATGGCAAACAACACATGTGACCACCGTCGCCAACAGCGCATCAAACATCGTTAGATCGATGACGACGACGACGACGACGATGGTTTCCCCGGAAGCCCGCCTCGAAATTCACCGGCCGAACGCATAAAAGTGCGTCGTTATGTTCGCTGGCGTTATGTTTCATGCAAATGGCAAGTAACCTTTACCTACGCACCGGCCGCCGGTGCCGGTCAGGGCCATTGCCTGAGTACCGTGTCCCCGTCACGTGGTGAAGTGGTTGATTTATTGGATTTGGCTGGAACGCACCGAATATAAACCATCGCTCGAGTTCGAGGTACCATGCGTCTCCATCGCCGGAATTCGGAAGGGGCCCGAGTGGGGTCCGAGTCTCCTTGGCGACGGCGGTCACCTATTAGCGGTCCGTCGACCGATGTCGACCGCCTCCCATTTGCAGAACAGGGGTCAATATAATTAAGAGTAGCATTTTGCTGGCCCGTGCGGTGGCACTATCCCCAGCAAAGGCCCAACCCAACGACACGACGACCTGGTGTCTGGAGCGGTTCGAAACAATCGAAGCACATTAATCTTCGCACACATAAAGCGCCGCCGTTTTATGATCTCGTTAAACAAAGAGCACGAATGCCATCTCGGGGACTCGGGTTGTAAAATTTGCTGCGCCACATTCCATCAATTAGGGCAAGCGAGTAATGCAAAATCGGCTCTTTGTGCCACAACAAATGGCGCCCGGTGCTGCATTGGTTACATAAATTTGAAATAACATAGAATGGGTTGCCCGAAAGACGTGAGAAGATACTGTTTGATTAACACCGGCCGGTTAGTGCGAATTTAATGCACACTCAACTCTCAAACTCGACACTATAAACTCTTTCTCGTGCAAAGTCACACGGGGCGGGCCGCATTATTCCAATCGTGAAATTTTTACGTTTGATGCGCAATACAAACATTTTGAAACCGTTGCAAACATTAACTGAACAAATAATTTAATGTGAAATCAATACTAATAACATGAGTAAATAAGTCGTTTTGAGCATTTATCGATCGGAATGACATTTCTCATACAGTATGTATGCAAGAGCATCTATAGTGTCAAGTTGCGGAGCTCAGTTTGTCATCGCGTGCCCAAGAGAGCTGTTTAACGTAGTTTTAAGCCTTAAAGACCAGTAAACAACTTTTAAAAATTGACCTTTGCTTTGAGCTTTTAAAACCTAATAAAATTATTGATTGACAACGCTATCGACAATAATTAATGGGTTTGAAGCAAGCTTTGGCCATAAAACGACCAAAATGGAATGGGAAAAGACTGATTTTTCTGATTTTTGGGATAAACCGATAAAACTGATTGAATCGGATAAAAGACTGACTGATAAACTGATTCTCCAACATGACAACGCTCATCGACCACACATCGCAAAACCGGTCAAAACCTTTCTCAAAAACGTCGGAAGGGAACTCTTACCCCACATGTTATGAATTTGTTGAAATGTTGAAAAATGGATCTCTGATTGAATCGCGTCTAAAGATGAGGAGTTCTATCAAGACTGAATCCCGGAACTACCTGGAAGATGGGAGTAGCTAACGACCGATAAAACGTTCATCAAAGTAGTCATATGTTTTGTTGTAGTCAGGCCACAATTGTCGAATAAAAACCGCATGAATTAATTTAAAGTCCTAATACTTGAATCTTACATTGCAGAATTCTGATCGTTCGGACACCATTTCAACCATCTCCGAGTTTGTTTATCTTGGTCCGGGACAGCAAACCATTACCTACCGTACCCGAAAACTTGTTCCTTTCTGCCTGAGTCTGAGAGCTTCTCCCCGCTGGGTGCTGGTGCAAACTACAGACCTTTCCGCTTTTGAAAAGCTCCGGTCTCAACAAAGGGCTCGCCGTTTACTCCGTCCTGTTATCGTCTTATCGCTGGATCTCAGCATCTTTGTCGTTGGCTGCCTCTTACGGTGACCCAACGGAAAAAAAGTGTATCGTGGGAACAAATATCAATGACCCCAATCCGATCCGGCTTGCTGCAGCAGTGAAGGTGGGAACTCCTTTGTGACTCGTGCAGCCACCGTCTTGTCGGAGCGTCGGAAAACTCTTGGCAGGCACGCTCGTCCTTATGACAATCGTCCTTATCATCATCACCCTTCGTCGTCGCGCTGTGGCGTACACCCTTGAGCTCGAGTTGGCTCGAGCAACACCGCGAGAGGCAAATCGGACGTTTCGCAGCATTACCCGGAGATTGCAATCGGAGATCGAAGTTGTAGTTTTTAAGATATTTGCAGAGCAGCGCGTCCGTCACGAGTCGTCACCAAGGAGGGCTCCAATTTTCGACCTAAAGCCGATGACCGACAGGCAGTCCTTGGGATGGTGGATGGTGCGCAGGCGGCCTTCCTTCGGCTGCCATCGTTTTCCCCGGATTCCCCGGGTTCGACCAAACAACGGCAGATTTGATGAAAGGTCCTTGGGGGTTTTGGGAACGCTGCGTTCGCTGCCCGAAAAAAAAAAACGGAGGAATGGGTTCGGGCGCTACCGAAACGAGGTCACGAGCAGCAAGGTCACGCTGTTGGGTGTGCCTCACAATACAATGGATGGATCTGGAAAAGTGCATCCCAACGGTTCTGGTCTCTTCCCCCAACAGGTGGCAAGCGGCCCTGGGAAGACTCCTGGGATGGGCTCTCTCTCTCTGTTACGCCACAAAGAGTCAGTGAAACAACGCCCATTACCGCGCAGTGTTTTAGGTAACTGAAAAGACAGGAGCTCCTGAGGAAGGCCACCAACTTCATACCTACCACGGCCGTTAATTAAGACCGTGCTGGACCCAACTGTGCAAGATCTGCTTCCTTTCTTGAGGAGCTTGTTGGAGAGATGCCCCATTTCTTAGTTCGTTCCGTTGCTCTGTTCCGTGTTTGAGGACGGTTCTGGAAAGAACTTGATGTTGGCCCATGGGCTGAAAAGTCCCGAGCAAAAAAAAGAAAACGCGTTTCTGTTCAAAATTGGCCTGACTTATCGACGTAATCTCCATCAAGAGCCACACACAATCATTTCTGTGGCGCTCCAACATTTCAATATCCTCTTTTGTAGAACGATTTACCTTTTTTGCTTCAAAACAGGCCCCAGTTTCAGCGATAAGCTCTTCATTCGAGCCAAATTTCTTACCGGTGAGCATTTCTTGGTATCTGCGAACAGCCAAGGCAAATCTTGCGAGCACGGTGGATTTGGGAACAATTCGAAATTCAATTCATGTAGATTTACCATTGTTTTAGCCTTCAAACTCTCCAATAATCACACTATAATATTCAATGTTGATGTTGATTTCCCTTCTCAAGATAGTCGATGAATATTACACCACGCACATTCCAAAATACCAAGGCCATAACCTTCCCAGCCGATTGTTGTGCTTTCGGGCACTTTGGACGAGGTTCACCAGTTACACATATCATATCACATACATATCGACGCAAAAAATCCGATTTGTAACGTTCAACGATCTTCGCCTTCTTGGTTTTGGTCTACAGTGAGCAAACGCGGCAGCAACTTTGAACAGAGCTTTCTCATAGTCAAATGCTCATGCAATATAAATCCAACACGTCCTTTCAATATATTTACAATATCAGCTAACTCACACAACTTCACTTTTCGATCATTCGAAGCGATTTTGTGGATTATTTAAAATGGTTTTTGGTGTTACCGCTTCACTTGAAGTCGGTAAAGAAACGTTTTATTGTTGTTTCTGATGAATTGAAGTCCTTATAACACTTTGCAAACCATTGCTTCGCTTGAAAGGTACGTTTTCCCATCAAGAAGCAGTGTGAAATTCGAATGCGAAATTGTGTTTGATCCATTGTTTTGAAAATAACAAAAGTAGTGCCACTCTTAGCATAGCACAATTCACAATGTTATGAAATTTTAGCATCTTTCTTTTGGAGGTTAGTACTAACTCAAAAAAAGCGATGAATGCAACACGACTAGCGCCATTTGTGTCCTAGGCTCGGGACTTGTCACCCCATGTGTTAAACCCCGCCCGCCCCGAGGCTATTCGGACCCGCGGAAGCCCAAATCGGATGGCCGGAACATAAAACTGTTGCTCGAAAAAGGTTCTAACGTTCAACTGAATTACGGCCCAGCGGGAGATACTTACCGGTGGCGTGCGGCCATCGTCGGTGTAGCCACAGTTGCAGCCTTCGTCACAACATATTCGAACGAGCTCGTGTTCACCGCAGGTGCACGGCTCCTCGTCCTCCTCGTCGTACGGGCAGTCCTCGCGGATCAGGATGATGTAGTCCGCCTCGAAGAACTCGTTGCGCGTCTCGTCGAACACGACCCGGTTCTTGCGGACCGGCGGCGGCCGGTTCGGCTTCTTCAGCAGACCCCGCAGGGTCCCCGCACCCCCCGCCGTCTCCCGCATCGTGGTGGCCGCTGCCTCCGATCGGTAGAAGGGCACGGCTTCGATCACACAACCACACACCCCGGACACTCCGACACCGCGGACCACCACTTCCGCCGTGCGCTTCCGCAGGGACTGACCCTTGGGTGGTGGCGGCGGTGGCGGTGGAGTCGGAGGCGGTGTATCACTCGTATCATCCACCACTACTTCCCCCACTTCGGACCCGACCCCGGCCCGGTTACACTGGAGCACACTCACACTGGCCACTCGTTCGGCACCCGGTGACCCTGCTTCTCCTCCTCCTGCGATTCCTACTTCACGGCCCACCGAACTCACTGACACACTGACCTTCGGTGGCGGAGGCGGTACCGCTGGTGGAGGTCCCACCGGGAACGGTGCCCCGCTAGGCCGTCGTCCTGTCAACAGCTGCTGCTGCCGCTGCACAGCCTCCTCTAGCTCCTCCTCGAGCTCCTCCTCGAGCTCATCGTAGCAGTACTTGATCCTATAGACGGCCGGCTCGTAGTCCTGGAGGTGGCGCGTATCGAACTCACAGTTCGTGTGCGGATCCGCGGCCAGCAGCTTCTCGAGCCGCCCAAACTCACTCACGGGTCCACCACCACCACCACCACCAACACCACTATCGGAGGTAAGGTCCTCCTCGAGCTCGTCGTCGTCCTCCGCGTCGGTTGATCCACCGTCGGTCACGAGAATCGTCTCGTCGACAAACTCCAACGGATCGAGGACCCGCGGTTGTCCCCCGGGGAAGATCGTACAGATCTCGTCCGATTCGGCCCCACTGCCACCACCGCTGCTTTCCGGCGTGTCGTTGGCAGTCCGTTGCCCGTGCAGACAACGCAGTTCCTCTACCGGCCGCCGGTGGCGCTGCGCTTGCTGGCCGTCAAACGACTCACTGAACGGTAGCGACGGTAACGAAACGGCTTTCGAAAGTCCACCGTCAGAAGAGGGGGCGACACCGTGACGACCGTTCCGGTCGACCGTTGATTGCTGCTGTTTCCGAGCTTCGCGCCGCTCGAAGTCCAGACAGGACAGTGACAGGAGCGACGATGCCGACAGACCACTAGGCAGCAGTGGAAAACACTTCCGTTCGTGCTCGTCCTTGCCTTCCTTGTCGTCACGAGTCACGGGCTGTAAACAGTTGAGCGAGGATGTTTTCCTCGACGGCACCAACTGCCGCCAACTGCTTCCGGGCTTGCCTCCACCGGATGCTGATGATGATGCTGCTGCTGCGTGGTGTCCACCTGTCTCTGTGGTCGGTACGCTGCTGCTGTTGGTGTGCGTCACGTCGGTGGCTGCGCGTGTGTTGGTGTCGCCCGCTAGCAACGAGGGCAGGGAGCCACCACGGCCACCGCCTAACCCGGCCGCTCGCGACGCAAACCCCCGGAAGCGCTCCTCGAGACGCTGCAAACGTTGGCTCGCCTCGAACGAGGACGACGATGATGCTGCAGCGACGGAATGTTCCCGTACGCTCACACTGTTCTCACGCACACACCCAGCAAGGGGACGATTTTCATCACCACCACCAGCACCGTCACTGAAGTAGCTGCCTGTGTGTCCTTTCACGACACCAGCGCCAGCACCGTCACCCGACTCGTCACCATCGTCGTCGAGCAGGATAATGCCACTGTCCGCGCTCGATGGGTCCTTGGCACCCTGGCCCTGGCCACCACCCTCCGGTTGCCGATGCTCCGGGGTTGTGTTGGTGGCACTGTCCCTGAGCTCCCGCGAACCAGCAGCGGGCGTTGGGACACAAAGGTGGGCACTGAGCGTTACCTCAACGAGCAGCGCCCGATCCGAGTCCTGTGGCGGACGACAGCAGCAGCATCCGGGACTGGACCGCACTACCGTCGGGGGGGGCGAGCATGTCCCATAGTAGTTTTCACTCTCACTGTCCGACGACAACGAGGTCACTCCGTCAGCGGCCCGTCGATGGTCCGGATTCTTCGCGCACACTTGGGTCGCCTTCTCTTCGCTGTCACGTTTCGGTTGCGTCCGACTACCAGTGGCCCCCACCGCTACCTGGCCGTCGTTGTGGTGCTGTTGTTGGTGGTGCCCGACCGTCGACCGGGCACTACTGATGCACTCTAATCCTCGCAGCAGACTGCTGCTGCTACTGCGTTCGACCGACTCTGGCCGTCGTGCGCTGTCGTCATCGCCGTCGTCTTCGCGTTCGTCGATTCTCCACCCGCCGTTAGGGCCCTCCTCAATGTCACCCCCAGTGAGGGACTGCTGCCTGCCGCCGCCGTCGTCATCGATCGATGTCCGAAGCCGCGGTGGTGGTCCTTTGACACTACGCTTGGCCCCGTGATGGTCGTGGTGGTGCTGCTGCTGCTCCAGATGCTGGTAGTAGTGCTGGTCCCTTCGCCACGCGTTGATCGATTCGGTTCCGGCGCATGCGTCCGGAACACAAACATCCACCAGCTCCCAGCAGTTCCGGCCCCCATCGGCCCCCCACTCAGGTGGCTCCTCAGGTGACGTTTCGTCGATTTCCCGCACGGAACCACCATCACCATCGGAATGTGACAACTTCGCTACTCGATGACGCTGATGATGACTCTCGCTCTCGGTGTGTAACGGAGAGGAGCATGCGCGCTGAACCGTTTCCGTTTCACTGGCCTGCCGCTCCGGGTCCGGGTCCTCGTCGTCCAGCTCCACCAACCGCTGGGGACTCCAGCTCCGAACAATGTCATCTGTTTGCCCAGCCTCGGTTGTTGATATTTCATTACGGGGCACCCTGCGCGACGTATCGATGTCTTCTCGCATTGCACGCACCACCTCCAGCTCCTCGTCGTCGTCGTCGCCACCGTCTTCCTCTTCTGCATCATCATCATCATCGTCGTCATCGTCCAGCTGAAATGTAACCTTCTTCCGCCGAGGCGACGATGCTGGTGCCTGCCACAACTCGGCCCGCGCTTCGGCGTCCTCCACGTCGCTGCTGAAATCGATCAAATCGTTATCACTAGCGCTCCTGGCTTCCGGTGTAAGTGGGCCGCCGTCGTCGTCGCCACGGGAAGACGCATCGGCCACCTTACTACTTTCGCGGTAACCGTTTTCAGTCGCGACACCCGTCCCGATCAGATCATCGCCCCGCAGCAGCACCGGGGTTCCGAATATGTCCTTATGCCACTGCTCGAACGTCCCACCCACCAGCGCCCCGGCCAGGGCCGCTTCCGGAGGTGACGGCTTCCGGAGGCTGCGCTTCACCGCCACACCGACAATCACCGGCGGTTGCTTCAGCTTCGATAGTTTCGGGTGAATGAAATCATCCTGCATCCTCCGACCGCCCAGCTCCGTCGTCGTCGTCGTCGTCGCCGTGACGGTCGACGGCTCGAGACGGGTCGTGTCCTCGAAGAAGCTCTCGACGTCCACCTCGAAGCGGTCACCACAAAGCGATCCCCCCTCATCGTAGTTGGCCGTCGAGCCGGGTGACGTTTGCCGCAACAGCAAGCTTTTGATCGTTTCCATCTCGCTGTCCACCCTCCAGTCGCTCTACATCGTGTTCCCGTTGTTCCGCGATGGAGAATGCGAGTCGCCCGTCCGGCAAGTCCTGTAGTCCAAGTTCAGTACTGGAAAGGAAAATGTAAAGTAGGAAGGCAGAAAGGTATTATAATAGACACCGACGCTGCTGACGAGTTTCGAGGAGTAACATTGGGTTGATCGAAAAGTAATGCCTTTCCTGCCAGAAAGCCATTTGTGACGACGTAGGCCTTAGGAATTTAATTAAGTAATTGACCAGTCCCTAAGATAATTACTATACTGTGGTTTTTAATAAGTTTTGCGGATCAATAACAGAGGGCGCTGCTACTAGTCTATTTTTTTTTTGCTATACTGGTACACTCTTCATATGAACGTATATGAAGTTTCATTTCAATCTGTCCTCTTCTTGAATCTGCAATTCTTTCTTTGCTTACCCATTTAGTAGCGAAGTTTCATAGCATTTTTTTACAATGGAAAAATGAAGTATCGTTCAGTGATTGAACTTTTATTTTTGGAAGGTTTAAAAGCAAAAGAATCTTATGAACGAATGGTTAAAGTATATAAGGACTCTTTCCCTTCGATTATTACAACAAAAAGATGGGTTGCTGAATTTAAACGTGGCCTTGAAGACGATCCACGTCAAGGACGTCCAAAAACAGTAGCAACACATGAAATAGGAAAGGTAAGAAAAATGCAGGTACATTCCAAAGAAACTTTCTCGGTAACATTTAGAGCTTTTTCGAAAAGATGAAGTGGATTTTGTGAGTCAACTCATCACTATGGATGAGACTTGGGTCTATCACTATGATCCTGAATCGAAACAAGAGACCAAAGATGGGTGTAAACCTGGTTCTTCGGTTCCGAAACGAGTTCGTGTCCAGAAATCGGGCAAGAAGTTGTTGGCATCAATTTTTTGGAATGCGAGATGAATTTTGTTTGCGAATTACTTGAAACAATTCCGATTAACTGTTGACGAACATCGTTAAGGAAGTGTCCAAATTTCAAACGCGATTTTCATTCGCAAACAATCATTAACTAAGCCTTTCTCCCGTTGTATTCCAAACAAATTAAAAGGACCATCGAACTAGTGCTTCTTTCGCGCTGTGCGCCATCGTTCTGAAGAAGAGAATCCCTGTCTCCGTGTTCCGTATCCCTAGACCGGGGTTCAAAAAGTGCAAAAAAAATTAAATAAAAGAAACAAGTTAAAAGTTTCCGTTCGCGTTGGGCGACGGTAAATGAATAAAAGGATAAAGCTTCCTGCGGCACTCGTCGGTGCTGTGGAAAGTTTCCCATTTTGTTTTCATATCAAACGTCATGTAGAAATAGCGTCCGGATTTTAACGCTTTGTTGGCAACCAAGTAAAAAACAAGAGATCACCCCAAAAATGTGAAAAGATTTCCGAACCGGCCGGTTGTGATTATTTTCCCCATAATGTGATATTCTAAAGACCATTACACGCCTCCCGTCCTCGAGGGGTCTCGGATTAGGTCCCGGAAAAGTTTTTCGCACCATATGCTGGGCTGGGCCGTTCGGGGGAAGGATTACGAGGCGGCGTGGTTGATGTTTACCACCATTTGGTACACTGTGGATTCTAATTTAGGCCGCCGCCCCATGTTAGGCAAAATCATCAAATCCTGGCGGATGAAATCGGCATTCCGCACAGCCTGGCACAGGTTCTGTTATCAGGTCCTGGGGCGTCGACCGTTCGCCTGGAACCTGAAGATCTCCGAAAGTCATAAAACGGCCCGACAAGCACCGTTAATCCGCATCCTTGCGGCAGTATAAATTATGCTTTGAGTTTCATGAGCAACGCAAGCGTAATCGAGGGTACAAAGGCAACACCGAGAAGGACACGCGCCCGGCCACAGCACCAGCACAGCATCCTGGCCGGGTTCTTGTTTGTCGTTCCAAACGCTAATGAAAAATAAGATATCCGTCGCACAAGCGAAAGAGAGAGTTCAATGCAGTTCGTTGTGCGAGAAAATCTAGCCCAGCAAGGACAATGGCCCACACCTGCAGGGCGGGCAAGGACGAACGGAACCAACCGGACCGTTTGACACACCCGACCGACCCCCGCCCGTCGCCGCGTGTCGAGAGCCGCAAAATCATTTAGTAACGGTGGCGTTCGCCGAGGAACCCGAAAAGTGAACGTCCTGTGATCTTGACCCAACTCCCGGTTGGCGCATCCTTCGATGGTGTGCTAGCAGAAGCAGCACAAGCAACTCTTCGCCCCTTCGTCCTTCGTTCACTCAACGGGGACAAAGAAAAGGGCAGCGCAACGAGCACGAACCAGAATGCTCCAAAAAGGTGTCGGATTCTTTGCTGCTCGGTTCAGTCACCGTTCACGGCACACGCCGTGACGCTGACTTCGACAGATCTCATAAAACTTCAGCACACCCGAATCCCGTTGTCGGCACCCTGCTGCTGCTGCTGCCTGACAGCATAATTTTCAATGGCTTCAATCTATCCCGGTGGGGCCCTCCACGGTGTCGTGCCGTGGACCGACCGACAATGCACAACCCAGTGCGCGAGAATCCTTGACCCAGGGCACACGTGGTCGTGTGGTCGATGGCACCGGATCGACCCCGAAAAAGTTGGTCACCACTGAGGCCGCGGGACGGATCCCTCCTATTTTATGGTTCGTTTTTTTCACCGAATTAGTTCGTGCCACTGTGAAATGGCATGGGATGTGAGGGCACACGGTTTGGTGCACTGTACTCGGCTAATAGTGCAAACAACGGAGTGACAAACGAAGCGTACGATGTAATTGGAGCCCGGGAACCGGGTTCAATCGGGTGGAGCTGTCGCCCTTGACAGCTTTCTCGTTTCCGTTGGTGCAAACTTTGGGGTAAAATTGGACCGAATCAGATTAACGATGAGCGAAGGGTGTAAATTATTAAAGCAAACGTTGCTTAATATTTTATTCCAAATGAATCGAGCATATAACTTACTGAATTATATTTTAAAAAAATATAATATTAAAAAATAACGTTTGTATTGTGTAGAACAAAATTTGTAGGTTCATCTCACGTCACTTCATCTCATCTCATTCTCATCAAGAAATGCTCGAATAAAGCCTACTTTAATTGTCTGCTTCAATGCTGATTTTAAAGCATAAATGGTGCTATGATTAATTGAGCACAGCTTGACTTGACTGGCTCTGGCTTCGTTAGACCAAAGATGTTTAGTTATGGAGCAAACGACATGGACCAAAAGGTGGTCGTTCTCTCTCTCTCTTCGGATTCCCCATCACGACTGTCAGCAGCTGTCACGATTCGGTTTGGGTTTCCATTTGTTACGTTTCTCCCCAAAAAAGATACCTGAATAAATAAGGCTGGGAAAAAAGCAAAACATTTACTTTTCAATGATAAGGGTCTTAAGATCCACAATCATGGACTTATCTGTAACAGATCCTTAAATAAGGCATTACGAGCTGCCGAAATTAACTCGTGTTAATAAACGCAAGAAGCTTCCAAAAACTAAACAAGAGCTTCGAGTCTCAATATTTTAGTCGGTTCGCAAGTGTTTCAAAACATTGGCTGGAAACGACCGTTACTCCTCCACTGGACACACCAACGACAGCGCTACAGATAACGCTAAAATTGCACGTCCCATGGCGTAAAGTGGCCAGCCGCCTCACTGCAGCACTGCACGTGCAATTGTTTTGTTTTGTTAACGGCACTAAAAAACACAAACAACCTGCACACATCCTTCCATCGCATCGGATTGCATTAACCGGCCGCCCCTACGGCTTTCCTGGCCCGTATCGTACTGTCACGACCGTAAAATCGTAACCTGACACGCTCTCTCTCTCTCGCAAGTCCCGTTGGGCGAAAAGATAAAATACACAAACGGAACACTTGAGTTCCAATTTTTTTTTTTTTTTACGCGTGTGTATGTGTTTATGTTGTGCCGTTAAAACAGGGGTCCGTTTTGGCACATTCGACGACGGCGTGCCAACAAACTGTGGGGCGGCACTCACAGTTGTCAGTCAGTAAACAGTCAAAGAAAACGCATTCCGCCACACTCTGGCTCAAGTGATCAAGCGTGACGAAAAAACTAAATAAACAAACAGTTTACGGTATGGTTGTACCAACCGTTTACAACAGACCCTCGGATGGACGACGGATCCACTATGATCCGATGACAGTATAGTAGTCGCGCCGACTTGCAAAGACTTGCTCTTAAATTTTGACTGAAAGCTTTTTAATTTTACAAAATTATTCCACGCAAGGGCGCACATTCGGATGGCACTTTGTTAGCTTTTTGCGTCAAAATAACATATTTCTTTCGACCACTGAAAGTTCCCACAGCACCGTCACCAGTCGAATTAGTCGACCAAAGTCAATTCAAATGAAATATGACAATCGTTCGGTTTTTCTCGTAACGGCCATTTACTTTGTCTGGAAACTCTAACCAAACTGTGGAGCGACTTCGAAAGCATCCTTCCGTGCGCTGCACATTGGAAAAACTTTTCCCCAAAACCTGTGCGCACCAGGGATATTATTGTAAACGTTTCTCGTGACCCAACGTCCAACCCAAATGATGGCCCAGGCCAGGCAGACGGTCGTTTCTGTTACTGCTAACCTTGAAACTTTACGACCCGCCACAGCACACGCCGTGGAGATTTAATTTTAACGGATTTCGACAGGACCCCGTTAATAAGGTCGATTCTCGAAAGCCGGGGACAATTACGATGACGCTCCTCGTTTTTAATTAAAATTTTAAATTGCACCGGCAGCTGCGCTTCAGAGTGCAATGAGTGCGGTTCCAAGCCGAGCGCGACTTCACACGAGCCACACACGCCAATGACAGGACTCGAGAGCTCGCTGATGGGTGAAGGATCAAAGTAAACATTGAACACCAGCGAAGCTTACATCGCGATTCAAAGCGTGCAGACTTGGTCAGAATGGTGAATTCGAACCGCGCAAGGAAATGAGTGTGTAAAATATTCACAAATCACCAGAGGACTCAGGACTCCTGAGTCGAGAGAAAGCGAAGAGACCTCAAATGAATGAAAATTATTCATACAAAAACTTTCAACCGATTGCATCTTCACCGGTTCAGACGGTTCGTCAGCGTCTACCGTAAGGCCTTTAAGCAATTAACGATGCATTAGACATGGCGCACGACCGACCGACTGTCGAGGAACTACGAATCGAATCAATAAACCTTCCCTGTGTGTGTGTGTGTGTGTGCGTGCCGGTTAACCGGATCAAATTAAGTGCAGGTTGGTACGCTTGGTTTGACTTCAACCCAATCACCGGCGGTCCCCTGATTGAATCGAGAAATGAAAAATTATTTCAACATCCCAGTCACGTGCGTTCTGGATCCCCCGAGGACCCTCACCTGAAGACACGATACACCCTACACTGGCGGGTGGGATCAATAGCATAGGCTCCTTGGCTGAGATGGAATGGAAAATGCCAAAGTGCGGCTGCTGCTGCTCTGCACCTTCGGAGGCCTCGCAGGTGGAATGACTCCATTCGAATTAATTTGCATAAGACCTAGCGAGCTCCTCCGATCCGGGAAGTAATTGGTGGTTACTTTTATAGATGTTCGTAAAACCGTCAAGCCATCGCACTCGCACTCGTCGTGGCCCACAAAGTTGCGTCTAAATATTCCGACGAAGCATGTCGCGTCGACGATGTTTTATTCATCGACTTAATTTTAAACACCTGTCTCCCACGCGAAGGGACCCTGTAACAGGTGGGCCCCCCTTCTAACTGCATGCCTAACTGCTCGGCCGGCTTCGGCTTCCGACGGTTCCTTCGCAGTCCTTGACCTACGCGACAGTTTCGAGCGATAAAAAATGAACTTTTCAAAATACTTTCCTCCAAACTGTCCACGGGTCGGGGGCATAAAAGTTTACATTTTTTGCGCACTCGGAAAAGGTCAATTGCATGTGGTGGACCCCCCCTCGGGACCGGAACTTCCACTCCACGTCTTGTGCCACTCCGAAAACAATGCTCGCAGGCTCCCGGGGCTCTTTCAGTCAACATCGCGGTGCCACGCGGAAACGGACAGCAACGGACGCCGCAAACGGTCATTACGAAAATAAATGGCAAAGTTTCGTCCAACTTTACATATTTCCCCGCTTTCCACAGCTTGGCCATTGGAGGCGGCGGACGCGTTTTGGTGCTAAAAATAAGCCGCTACGCCTGGCTACGGTGGTTGGAAGCTGCTCCAAAATAAAGCTCCGCCAAGACAACAACAACACCAAACGACTTTTGTCGTTTTTCTGCGAGCCAGAAAGAAAGGCCAGCCAAAGATTGACTGGCCGCCTTCGCGCCCTGAATGAGTTTTCCATCGTGGGCCTGCGGGCCTGCGGGCATATGGCGGCGGCACGCACCCGCCACCAGAAGCATAGATCATCGTCGTGATAAACTGCTTACATAAAACTGCGGCTCCCGCGCCGATAATGGCGAATAAATAACACAGAGAGCGAGCGAGAGAGAGAGAGAGAGAGAGACCGGCCGCAGGACAACGGCGACGATCACTTGCCACCCGCTTCGTTTACATGTTTACATTCGATGTTAAACATTCTGCAACGCCCGCGCAACGTTCCCAGGCCACTCCGGTGCACTCCGAGCGGGCGAGACCCCAACACTGTCTGTGTCTGTGTGTGTGTGCGTGAGTCTGTGGGAAGAAAATGCGGATCGTGCATTATTTCTCATTTGCCATGTTTTATTCACCCGCCGCTTTTTGTGGCCCTTTTTTCGTCCGAATTCTCTAAACAAACAAGCGAAAGGGCTGCTGCTGCCGCCGTTTGTTGATGACTCGCCGAGACTTTCCGCTTCTCTCCGCTGGGTGTTGTTGTTGCGCTATCTTTATGATACCTGGTGTCGTTTGTGATGCTTGTTTTTTCTTGCTTCGTTCACGAGGGTTTATCACCGGGAGCGCCTTGGCTGTGATCATTTCCCATTTTAAAGCACCCACAGACCAGGGTTTGTTTCGCGAGCCGAAGAGCTACCGCATTCTTGGACAAGAGCAGGAAAAAGGCGTTTTGTTTGATTTGAGTTTTTTTTCGCATCATTTTTGCTACCCTAGTTTTTGTATGATTGTTTTCAAAAGTTTCGGGGAACTCTTCTTACGTTTAAAGTTACTTTTCCATTTGTTTTTCGCTTTTGCTTACGTTGATTAAAGTTGATCTGTTAGTTTCTTCTTTTTTTATTGATTTATTGGTGTTTTGCTCACCCTTTTCCCTATTTTCTTTTTTTTGTTTTCCAACTTCCTCTATTTCTTTTCTTCCTCTTTTCTATTCTTTTTATTTTAATTTCTTAGTTTGAGTTTGATGTTGTCTGCTCTAGATTTACGATTTGGTATACGACGACAGCTCTCTTAATTCTACTTTTAACAAGACTTCGAGTATGTTGTGGTTTTCAAACCTTTTAAACTGTTTTGATCTGTTAATTTTTGTTAAAAATTTATGTTACAGTTTCCTTTCTCTTCCGTTCTGTTAACATTTTTTATTCTTTGTGCCATTATTAGTTTGCATGAAAGGGGCATCAGGGTGTGCCATTCGAAGTGAAAGCATTTGTTGCTTTAAAGATACATTAAAAAATTTTGTTTTGGTTTTTTTGAAAAATCTTTTATTTTGGTCCAACAAGATTTGTTTTAAATTTTTTTTAATTGACGTGGCGGAAATGGCCACCCCTGACCTTGCTAACCGAATGTTCCGTTTATACGGCGTTCTCCATCACATCCCTTGGTTTAATTGAGGGGTTTCGCTAGCGCGAAACCGACAATTTTGTTTATTTACGCCTCCAATTAACGAGAAAGGTGTCTCGTCAGACATGATAACGATTGAAAAGTTATTTTGAATGTTCAGCTGAACAATTTTAGCACGTTTTTTTCTTGTGTACTATTCCATCGTTAAAGCTCTACTTAAACGACACTTCCAACGCGGTACGCCATTAGTCGATCTGACAGCTAATGTCAACGACATAGCGTTGCCCGATGCTTCCGTTTTAAATAGCCCAACCTGTATTATTTTTTCTTCTTCCTTTCGCACTGTTCACGACACAAAAAAGTGCCATGCACACTCATTCTATAAAAGGCCCCGAAATGATATCAGCGAAACAAGCGGAACAGCAGCAATGTCACATTAACAAACTCTGATCCCTGCCCTACACAGCACAACTACATCCTACCACCACCACCGACCGGCGTGTAAATGGTTCACAAATCGCGTCCCAGAGGTCCGGAACGGAACGGAAACAATCGGTGGACCACGTGTACACCGCCGCGCGCGCAAAGGGTACATAATTTTCCATAAATTTTGAATTATCAAACGGTTCACTGGCTCTCGGTTCCTCGGACGATCCCCCCCGGCGAACGGAAGCGACCGCTCGGGGACTTATCTGCAGGTTGGTGGTGGCTTCAAAAGCGACCGAGGGTGCGCGCGTTCCGCAAGACTGCACTTTCTCACGTGGGAGTGCAAAAAAGTCCGGCCCAGGAATCCCGAAGCACCAGCAGCGGCAGCAGCAGGTTGTCAGCGCGCAGCGCAGCGTCAGTTCGGAATCCTCCCCCCGCGGAGCCTCAAGAAGTATCTCACGATAGACGACCGGGCGCGCCAGAAAGCATGCTGGCCATCGTCGTCTCCTTTTATTCCCGGTTCTCGTGGGTCTTGCGGGTTGCGTTGCGACGGAGAAGGGCGATTCGGGAATGTGCAGCCAATCCGCGGCCGCCCAAGGGCCCTCCAAATTATGCTTCACTCACGCCGACGGCGGGCCACCGCTGCCCAGCTGATTCGGCGGTTCCACCCAGCAACTTTCGCTCAGCAAGCGCCGGCCGAACCGCGATCGAATCGATCGACCGATCGGCCGGTGCGGACTCAATCAACGTCGTTAGTTAACGTTTCCGGCGCCCATAATCGCACCGCGAGTGCGGAAGAGGTGATTTGAGGCAGCTCGTTAAAAGGGATTTCCCACCCAGCATCGTGTTGGCCACATGCTGCGGCCGCAATCTTGGCTGGCTTTCTCGCAGCTCTCGCTCGATAAGATCCGGCGGCAGCGGCGGCGGAAGTGGCCGAAATGATGGACTGAGAAATAACATCAACATCTTTGTGGGCCGCAAGAATTAGAGAAACAAACCCACCCAACAGAGAGGACCATTTCGGTGAGGCCCACCGCGACGCAGTGCGCCGTCGTTTGCGTAACAGAACATATTTTTACATGCGCGCTCTCGCGACCTTTCCGCGTTCCGAGAGTGGAGTGTAAAAAAATGGATTCGTTATGATCATTGTCCGACTGCCAGACGGTCAGACGGCCAGAATCTGACTGTCCCAGGGCTCTCCAACGCGCACCACCCCTCACCTTGCCTCACCTAGCCCGCGGCGACGCCCTTCACTCGTGCGCACTTTTCATGGCGCAATGGAAAGTGGAAAAATGGACGACGTATTGCGTAAACGCCACAATTCGGTTGCACTTCTGCTGCGTGTGGCCCATAAAAACGCCATTGTAGCGAGCACGCTACTGGGGAAAAAAAACAACAATGCAGCATCTTCTTTTCGTCTCCATCATTCGCCCCACACTCATCAGCAGAGTTCAGAGAGGCTGAACCGTAGACTCGTGAAATGGCCACAGATTTTCCACACTTCATTAAACACGATCGTGGGCACGCGAAAAAAAAGTGGTCGCTGTCGGGCTCGGCGCGACGTAATTCCGTATAATTTGCGTGCGTAATTCAGCCCTAAAAATAAAATACCACAAAAGGGACAGCAATCAGGTTCGGGAGTTTGGGATATTAATAGGTTCCGGGATATTAAAATACGGCGCATTCGATAAGGTGGCTCTTAAAATAGAAAAATTGTAGGAAGCGCAGGGACAACAATCGAAGGGAATCAAATTACTCACCAAGCACCGAGCGACTCTATTGACGCATTTACAGGGGTCCTCTCCTTTGCGTCCAACTGCCTCCGTCATGCGATACGAAGATTATGCGATTTTAAATGCCAACGGTGAGCCATTAAAAATTCTCCCCCTAGACATTCGTTCTATTCGCGTGCGGACGAACTTAACGAAGAAGGTTGGGACCACTTCGGTCACAAAATACTAGATTTTGCGTAATAAGTAACGCTGGCACCGGTGGCAGTAACAGGTACCGAATTGCGGTGGACGGACTGCATGACTGTTAACGTGTCACCGTAACGCAACAACGACACGCAATTTACATGTTTTACATCCAACGCGGGTCCGCGGACACAAAGAAAACAAAAAATGGCAACGAAACGCGTGACGAAATCGGTGAATGGGGGACACTTAGAAAAGTCCGCGGAACCGATCGCCCGCATTGGCCCGACGCGAAAAACTCACAAAGCACTCAGAAGTGTGACCTGTAATTGGTTCTCTGGGGGTTTCTCTTTTTGGCGACACCAATTTCTAACGTCCGCGAAGTAGAGTGACGACCGTCGTGCCCGTCGTTGTCATCATCCGACCACGACCGATGACCGAAGCCTTGTGGCTCGAAAAGAAAGCAGCGCCAGCGTCTTCGGGTCAGGCAGAAGGGCGAACCAACATTATACAATTAATGTGTGAGAAAATCCATAAATCATGAAGGTACTTAATGGATGGCAGTGGCGATGCGGTGGCGATGCAAGATGCGCGGTATGAGTGCCCTGTGTGAGATGAGGACTTGATTGAACGGTGGTGGCGCAGTGGCGGGCCCTGGCTTCGCGGGCTCCAAACACGCACCACCGCATGTCGCACCACCGTGCACCATTGTAAGCGTGTTGTAAGGATAGTAAAAAAAGGGGTTAGCAGATGGAATGGTGGCGCCCCCGGGTGGGGAAAAGTTATTAATTGGAAAATGAATCACCACCATCCCGTGAGATTGGCTTCCCAAAGGGAACACATAACACCGCCCGATGTGGGAAGAAACTAAAAACAACCTGCGCCGTTAACAGCAGCGAAACGTAATATCTCCGAGTCAAGCGGAGTTTCGGTGCATTTTACCGAACACCAGCACCGGGGAGAAAATCTCGGACTCGGAAATCGATCGCAAAATGCGCGAAATTTAAATTGATTCGACAAGGAAAACAAAGGACTGCCAACCTGTCCAATCAGCAGCAGCAGCAGTCAATCAAATCACGCCAGGACCCAGGGCTTTCAGGGGCACACGCGCGATAAACGAATCGATTTGATTAACAAATTCATTGCAAACACACATCAATCGCGGGGCGAGGCTCTATTTTGGGGCCGGAAATGCAACCCCCGGAAAGGGCCCGGAGAGTGCAGTTTCGCTTCTTTTTTCGCAATTTGTTGAGTCCTTAAATTACCGGGCGCCCGGTGCAGAGTGGAGTCATTCCCGGTTTTAGTGTTTCCCGGATCGATCCGCCAAGGTCTGCCGTTTCGGGAAGTTGCAAAAACGCATTGCGCGGCCTGACAAGGATCTGATGATATATTAATGAAACGGAGGGCAGCGAATCGATTTGTGTCGCTGTCGCTTCCGGCTTGTTAGAAGCGAATCAATAAGGGGAAATGTGAAACATTTCATTCGGGCCATACCGATTGACATTAATGGACCAACGAGTGGCAAATGTGCATTTTTGTACATTAAACTCACCGAATAAATCGTGTTCGAGTTCACCAAACACACTCCGTTGGGCGATGCCTATGGTCGGCTCCATCCGGCGGGCTACACTTGGCCCCGAAAAGCGGTCACACGTTGGCCACGGTGCCGGAAAATGGGTTAAGCGATGCTTCCAGAAAAAAACCCCAGCAAAACGCTGCTGATGATGATGAACAAATAGTTCAGTCAATGGCATCAATGAGCCGCGCATCACACCGCACACGGCTTCGCGAGGTTCGCATTTCCCACACCACGCCGGACGCCGAGTCCGGAAAATGAGTTCTACGGTACCGCCGGCCGCCGCATCCCGCGGGCATACGCGAGTGTGATTATATAGGTGAGCTGACGAGTGTTACGGCACCAGCAGAGAGGCCGTAATGGCTTCGAGAGGGCTTCGAGGAACTCATTAGCATAAGGGCACGGGGTGCAAGAAAAAGATCCGACTGGCCGGGGCCGATGCTGCAGACAAACGCCCGGAACCAGCGGCGGTTTAGTTTGGCGAATGGATAAGAAAATCCGACCATCAGCAGCGAGTACAGCGTAAAAAAGGAAACCCTAATCGACCCTAACACACACCAAACACAATATTACGATGCACCGGATCGTAGTGTGAGTGGAAAAGGCGGCGACCGAGGTGGTTCACTGTTAGAAGTTGTGAAGTTGTGGCGTAAAAATTGCTGACCACTAGAATAATGATAATCCCTAGACGGCCGGAGGTCGCACGGCGGAAGTGTTGCCAGCGGGCGAGAAAGCGGACTTGAGCGATGGATCAAGAGCGCCTGTCTGCTAACGATTCCCTCGCAGATCCGGTGTGGCAGATAAAGGGTCGAGTGGCCGACAGCGAGGAAAGGCGGAAGCCACCCTTCAGGGGTTCCCCCGTTGGGTGACACGTGGCGAGCATGTCTTTGACACTTTGCGGGATGCGATGTCGCAAAGTTGAACCAAAGTTTTTTTGTCCCTCTGCTCGTCTTCCCAAAGGTTTTTGATCGCTTCCGATCGATGCCGACATCCTCGTTTTATCGTCTTTTACAACTGTTTCGTTTAAATGTTACCATTTTTTTTAGGAAAATCTTTTTAAGGGGTTTATCAATCAAAACGATTCACCGCTTCACCGAGATGCTGGAAAGCTCCAACACTTTGGCACCTTTCCCACCGAACCGGTGAAGAGAGCACGGCGAAAGCATAGAGCATAATCGCAGCAGGCGACACAATGTCACCTCGCACGGTGCCGACCTAGCAACGTGATGAAAATGATCAAACCATCAAGTGGCTCTACGGCCCGTGTTTCCGTGTCGCCGCCCGGTGTAGATGTAGGCCAAAGCAATAGAAGGAACGGAGAAACGAAACATTTGCCCGATTATTATGCACTCCAATCTCCGTAGAACTGCGCGCGACGACTGGAAGGAAACTGAAACGAAATAGATATCCCCGGCCTACTACCTTCGGCTTTCCGAGCCACCCATTGACACCGAAAAACAAGGTTAAGAAAAGCAGACCCCAATCAAGCGGCTCTGCACGAGGAGGAGCGAATAAGCGCCATAATAAGCAGGCTGCAGGCCGTGTGGGCTGCCGGGGAAAAGTGTCATCTCCGGTAAAAATTTATGCAACTCGGCATCATAATTATCGGTTCTTTTCCTTTCTTTTCCACAGCCACAACGAGGAGCGCATTTTCCCAGCGCTCTTCTTCGTAGTAGGCTTTGGTTCACGCTCGAACGCCACTTTGCTGCCGCCGACCGGTCGAGAAATTGTTTAAAGTTGGGTCAAAAACATCTCCGCTCCTTCGCCGTGTCAGACGGCTTAGGTTTAGAACTTTTCCGGGCTTGGCTTTTCTTTCGCAAAGCAAAGCGAGGCAATTATCCCCACAGAATGGCTCGGTGCGAGAGTCGTGAGAAAAAATTCAATGTCGCCCCGCCCTGATGACGTCACCAGGATGTCGGACGCCGAGCAAAGCAGCCTAATTCTTGCCGCACGCACCGAAGCGATCAGGAATGCAGCCAGCGGCGTGTGTGTGTGTGCGTGTGGCGCTATAATCTTCCTTCTTAACAAAATTCCCACCTTCATTCCAGACGAATTAGTGGAGTAGAGAAATCGAAATACCCCGTTCCAAGCAGCTGGGCAAATTGTCGACCAAGAACCACAGTCGGGGTTATGCTCGGCTTATGCTGTAAGCGTGGAGTGCGAAAGAACAGCATGCGGCGGAATGCAATGCACGAGTGCGTTTTTCACGTGAGAAAATTAAAGATCCACCCAGGGCGGACGTCGGCTGCAATGTTGCAATCCGAAACGCCGCCTGCCCCGCCACCCGCCCCAACAGGAAGTCAGCAAACTGCGCGGCGAGAACCTGCGGGACGCATGCACTCGGAGCACTCTTCCTTCCTCCTGCTCTGTCGTGTCTGCCGTTGGCCGAGCTTCCAGACAGATCAACAGCAAAACAGACAGCCAGACAGACAGCGCCTGTGAAGCGAACGCCGCCTGGAGAATGGGCGACGAAATACGGCCAGCGGATTTGGCCACAGACGGCCCTCAGGCCTTCTGAATGGGTTGGGGGTTCTTTGCATAAGACGCGCGACATTAATGGTAGAAAAACAAGAATTGGCTGCTGCCACTGCCACAATGTTGCTGCACATCAAACACGTCGCTACTCGGGTAGAGTTTTGTAGAAGATTAAAAGAACGAAGAATATGTGACTACTGTGACCGAAAACGAACGGGAAACAACTGATATCGTGGTGTGAATTCCTTCCTGGCCTGGCCAAACTGCCAAAAAAGAATACTGCAGGGTTATCCATTTTGTAGATTGAAAATCACACGGTTGGCTCTTTGCAGTTTTCGAATATATCAACCCAATTAGTTGAATATCTGCCATTTCAGAAAATAAATAGCTTAACAACAGAGCAACACGTTAAAAATATTAAAACTTATTCAAAAGAGAGGATTTAAACATAAATGCGCTTCGAGCCATTAGAAGTGGCACATTTTGCACTTGGCGGCTACATAAACAAGCCAAATAGTCGCATCTCGGCCTCAATCGATTGAAGAATAAAATTAATAAAAAATGAATATTTTTTAAATATTCAAATATTTCAAATTTTATATGATTATTTTTTAATTTTTTATATTACAGTATAATAAACCAGGCAGCTCCGGTAGAATGTAATCAAACCAAAATCAAAAGTGGCAGCCAGCGAAGGGTTAGCATAGCGAAACCCCCTCAGCATTGAGTCACTTCCCGAAAACAGCTAAACTCAACCGCAACCGCATAATGTATAAATCACATCAATATGGACCCCTGAATCTGGGTTGGATTCGGGATCCGCCAACGATAGGGTCGCGTAATGTGCCGCTCAAAATGTGCATAATGTTTGGCCTCCCCACCGGACTTGTTTGGCATGTCGTACATTTTGGTGCACGCAAACCTTTGGGGGCCAATTTCGAGCTGCATTCGCTCGTGACAACGCACGGGTGCTGTTTGCGTATGCTCTCGGCTAATGATCGGCCGCAACCGAAAAGAAAATGGAGTAAAACCCCGGGCCCGGGCGGCGCTGACAGAAGAAAGTCCGGCCCGAAGACACAAACTGTGATCGGACCGCTCCGGCGTCGTCCATTTATTCATTAACAGTGACCCCGCGCTGCGTGGAAATCGGGGCCTCTGAACTCGACGGAATGGAATGCGAGCAATTAGCAACGGATAGCCGTCCGGCGCCTGGCCACGAACTTCAAGTACGGCCGGCCGACGCCGTCTGCGCCGTCTAATTGCCGTCAATTGAGCAAAAACCTGAGAAAGTATTCGATTCGCGAAAAAGTCAAGTAAAAAACGGAACCGTCCTTCTTTCGGTGGGGGGGTCGCCGCGGGTTTGAAGTGACCGGTCCCCGACGGTTCGGGCCAAAACACTCCATTTACCAGCACCACCCTAATTATGGCTCTCTCTCTCTCTCTTTCTGTGGGGGTGGGCCACTCCGGTCCGCGTTTCTCGAGAGGCCCGGCGAAAGAATGGCCGAGACTGAAGAACTGAAGAAAAATCTTGCACCGAAGGATCGCGCCTCGATGTCCTTGGCGTGCCAGCGATGAAAATTAAAACCGTGGACCGTCCCCCAGCCGGTTGATGGCCGTTAAAAGAAGACGAATCACTTTGGAAAAGTGAGCCCACACCGTCCACCATTACCGCCACCATCACCACCACCAATCATCACGCGGCCACGGCGACGAAGCAAAAGCGTTTTGTCGACCAAGGATGGCACGAGAATCGAGAGGTAGCATTCATTGCCAAACGGTGCAAATCAATTTGGGGCGTAAATTAAAGCGCACACCCCGCGGCGCGGCGAAGGCCGTCACGTGCGCCCAAAACTTGGGTTTACATCTTCATCGTCATGCCCGGCCCCGAACTGCTGGAGGCCCAGAAAAGTTTTGGGTGCACCGGAAAATTGGTCAACAAAAAAAGGAGGCCCCCGAGGAAGCAAATTACGCGCACAAAGTTCGGACCTACCGACGAGTCCGCGTGTTCCGCAAAACTTTCTTACGGTACTGGCGCTGGGTAGTTTCTTGTCACGCAAACCGTCAGTGCGTCAATCGGCAAGCAAACCGACCAAGGATGACGCATAGTCGCAGAGCAACGTCATCCATTTTTCATCGAGGGCGTAGTTCACAACCGACAGCGACGAGGGTTGTATTTTCCATGGCACACACACACCTTAGAACCGGTTGAAGAACCACCAGAAGACCCCCAGAAAACGAAGCCAACTGTGACACAGGGTGACTCCGTTTATAGACAACTCCTTCGCTTCCATTCAAACGCACTCACGAAAATAGTTTGATAGCGTTCCGCATGGTTAAGGTTAATAAAGTCTCAACCTTCCGCCCCATTCCTCTGCCGTGGGTTGGGCCAAAAATTAGGACATAAAAATTTTGGAACCACGAAACCTTGACAATACGGCACACGCCTTATGAGGAACATTTTGCTCGGTCCGAGACGGACAGATACCCAAATTATCGTGCCAAGGGTTGGTGGCCTGCCCGGGTCGTTGTCTTTGCGGTGCCTCGGTTGAACCCCCGGGTTCGGAGGTTCCGGTTTGGGCGGTTTTGTTTGTGGGGAGTAAATATTTATCGGAACCCTCGGTACCCGGGTATTTGGCGGTAAATCAACCCGGTCCCCGGCGACTCGGACCGCGGGTTGCTAAGTGGAAAGACAAAGTTGTTTACGCGGTAATGAGGATGCAGATGGCCGGGCGGGGCACCCCGTTGGGGAACCCGGGGCTACGGGGGCTAAATATTTGAATCTTGATTCGATTTAAGGTTCTCCCTGCTTTTGTGTAATATCTTTAGAATGACATGTTTGATGTATTTTTAAGCATTGTAAAAATGGAATTATGAAATGGAATGATATTCTAATTTTTGTAAGAAGGAATTAAGGAATATAACAACCTCAAACACATGCTTACCGCTGACAGTTACGATTTAATCCATCCCGAGGAATAACTTTAACATTCAAATTCCGCTTCCAAAGTACACCTTTTGCGAAGAAAACTTGCTCCAGGCAAATGATCTACACCATCGATCGCACACACACACGCCTCGGACACTTTGTCGATTTTCTTTCCAGATTTTCGTTCGATTTCACCAAACAACGCCAAACGAACCGTTCGGCGGGCACTGCAAGATCGCACACAATTAAAATAGGCACAGCGATGAAGATCTTCTCGTTACGCCGCCGTTACGCCGACGTTACGCCACGCGGTGCTAAGAATTATTCCCGGCCGAGGCGGAGAGTGCTCTTCATTAGGTCGAATTTTCTGCCCCCTGGTGGGCGGCCGAATCCAATCCTGCCGCCGCCGCCACCACCAGCACCGTAACCGACGGTGCCCAATGAATTCCGATTTTTCATCGCACCGCGTAACACGCACTGTCCGGTCGATCGCGATCCCGATTCCCGAACTCATTAGCGGATCGGATGTTTCGGTTTCGGTTCGCCAATGGGCTTCCGTGATCGTTACTCATCGCAGCACATCCAGATACCGAACGAGAAGATAATGTAGATGATGACCGCACTGAAGAACGCAAACGCCAGTATCACGCAGAACAGCATTTTGGACAACTCGGGTGGCTTTGGCTGGTAAGGGAACACTCGTTCTATCCGCGAATCCCGAATCCTGAATCACGCGAGCAAACACTGGCACCCGGCACACTGGTCTGGCAAGCAATAGGGCGGAGGCCACGCTGTGTTCCGCGGTGCCGGCGTTTGCCACACGGTCTTCCGCGGGCTCGCGTTGTGCCATTTTGACATTTGACAGTTACTACGGCAACGGCCCGCGAGGCGCCCCATTTAGTAAACAAACTTCCCGCGCAAACACCACAAACTTCTGTGGCCTGGCCCGACCCCCGCGATCGAAACTCGACCGGAGGGAAACAAATGTTCCAAAAGTTTCGAGTTTCCCCAGTTCTGAGCGTACGTGGGAATGCCAGAGGGCTTGAGTTTCTCCTGTTCGGAACGAAAGAAAAAAAAACCCGAAACGAAAGGATATCGAGCAGAGGCAAAAAGAAAGTGAGCGAGAAGGCGAGAGAGAGAGAGAGAGAGAGAGGGAGAGAGAAGAAAAGTATTACGTATCGAAGAACAGGAAAAGAAAAAATGGAGGCTCGATAATCGCGCCCTTCGATGTCTGCAAAGGATTGCTTTGATTTGCTTGCCCTCCGCCCCTGCAGCTCCGCGCTTTAATCGGTTGGCTACATAACGCCACACGCACACTTGACCACGCGGATCCCGAGGATCCTTCAACCGCAAACACACACGCGCATACACAGCGGTAGCATGCGTTTGTTTTCCTTCCTGTGTGGCATCAGCAAGGCTTCTTCAGCACAACATCCGGTACTTATTAATATTTCATTTTCTCTTTCCGTTGCCAGGGCTACATTCTATTATTTTGTAGCTAAAGACACCGGATTCAACACTGCACCGAGTTATTCACGTAAGGATTTCGCGCCAAAAAAAGGCGAAACTATTCGATGCACTTTCGTCGTCGACAATTCTCACTCAAGCAACGGCAAATCACAAATCGGCAACGGCATCAACCGTAGCATAAAACACGTAGCAACCGTCGTCTGCGTCTTCTCGGACGTGGCCTTCTTCGACGCACTCTGAACTTCCACGCTGCTCCGGTGTTGATAGGAAACTGACGAGAGGAGCAGGCGAACCGTCTCGACGCAGCGCAGAAAGCCCAACACGCCGCCGCCGCCGGCGGACACTCCCCTCCTTAGCCCCAACCCCAGCGAAACAATGCACAACCCTGCGCGTGATGGTGCGCAAGTGGCAGACTTATGTTGCTGCTGCCCCATGCTCGGATCGTGTTTGCATTGCGCCGGCTCGCGTATGATTGTATAATACACCACTCTGTGTTCCTCCTCTGTTCCTCCTCTGCACTCTGGCCGCCCATTTCGCTCTTTCCCACGCGTACTCTATCCTTTTCCATCTTCCGTGTGGCTCTACTTTTGTCTCTCTTCGTCATTTTATTCTCTTTCTTTTCTCCGTTCTTTTGTAGCATCATTTTCTGCACTGCCCTGTCTCTTTCTCTCGCTCTCGCTCTCTGTCTTTCGTTCTGTGCATTTCTTTTGCTATCTGTTTCTCTGTTTGGCCGCTCCTATCTGGTGGTCTTCCGGTTCGTTCTGCTCCATCGTCTTATTTGCTTCTCAACGTTTTTTTTCTCGTTGTTTTTGCCCCTTTCGCTTCGTTCTTTAATCTTCGCCCCTCTGTCTGTGTTGTTTCCTCCGTTTTTTTCTTTTGCTCCTGCATTTCTACGATCTGATCTTTATTACCCAAAACTTGAGCCTGTTTTTTCGGTGGGGGCCGGATCCTAACGTATGCAGTTTTGTTTGGTTCCTTTTTTTTCATTTTTCTTGCTCGGGGTCACGATTGCACCTGAGGTTGTTGTGTTGTTTTTTCTGCCAGTGTGAGGAGTATGATTGCGTCATTATTTTATTTATAACACATACACACACACACTTACCGGTGAGCTGAGCGTTTTGGGGGTCAGCGAGGATCAGTCGATCAACGTTAACCCATTTTTGAACGTACACTTTTTCCTAACCCAAGCCACCCAGGGGACGCCACTTTTCCTTCCATTTTCTTCTTTCCATGGGCGACACTTTAACCGTTACTGACCGATAGTAAGGGCCCCGAAAAAAACAGAGCTCTTCCGGAAGACGCACTTCCCATTGAGACCTGAGAATGGAAAAAAGTGGGACGATTGAACCCTGCAAAGTCGTCCACACGTCGGGATCTTGAGCTCTGCAACCCGGTCAGGTTTGGGGGGTCGTAATTAAATGTTCCACTTCAAGATTAATGCGTGAAAATGATAGCCCGCGGTTGGTTGTTCAATTTATCACAAAAAGTAGATTGATTAAAAAAGTTTCAATTATCAATTCACCGTTACGCGAACGAAGTTGCTGACAGCAATAACATTGCCAAATAGAAAAGTCTGCCAGTCTTAAAATGTGGCCATTGGCCCGTCACGGTTGATTGAAGCTGATTGAAGATAGGTGCCGAGAGCCCAACAAAATAATCCCTGACGCTTACAAGCCAAAACACGAGCATCAACGTCCGAATGCGTCGTGTTTTCTGCCGAAAGGCCCCAATTCTCGGCCTATTTCCATCAGATTTGATCTGATGAGCGGGGACCGGCTTGGGCAACCTTTCCTTTTCATAAAACCCCAACTGCGAGCGGCCGCAAAATCGTTGTCTGAAAATCTTCAATTTGAAAAACAAAGAGTGAAAAAATGTGGAAAATAGCTTGCTGCGAGTCGGGTCGCTCCAATGGGCTTTCACTAAATTTTCTCCTCGAAAGGTTGTGGCAATGTTTGGAAACAAACGTCTTAGAGAACCTCTTTAAACCCCGTGGTGAGGGCTCCGGACTGGCCTAGCACTGGCAATAATCATTGTTTTCTTTTCTTTTTGGAACTCAAAGGGGTCGCTGCGGCGCAACCAGTCAGATTGACTTCGGAGCTTCTCCGTGACGAAAACAGTGAGCATTTCGCACAAAACCACCAATTACTGGAGACCCTGATGGCCCCGGTCACCCTTTTGCCTGGTGTGAATGATGTGAAAATTTGACAGCGTCGCTTCCTGCGTTGCAGGGCTCATTCGAAGCATCCAGTGGTGGCCCCAACGACGCTGAACGATGGCCACTGAATCGGCAAACAAACGAGACACGGCGACCAGCTGAAACCGAAAGCGCAAGATCCTAATCTTGGGCCCGAGAAGCGCCAACCGCCAAGGGGTTTTATGGACAGGAAAAGATCTCCCGATCCGTCGTATCGCGCACCGATCGGAAAACCGGCACGCGGTTACGATGTGAGAAGCGGTCGGGCCGAGAAAAAATCACAAACGTTTTTTACTATTTACGATACGCCAGGCATGTTTTATGGGCCTCGGAGAATCAACAGTCGCCGACACCGAAAGCAAATAGTCGGCCAGAGTCGACACACTGACTATCGCGAGTCCCTGAGAAATCCGTTCACAGCGAACCGTTAGCCCTCGCGGGTCTGAGTGGCGGCTCATGTGGGACACACCGGGAACCCAGCCGGGCCACGTTCTGGCGTGGCGTGGCGAGCTGTGTCCCGGAATACCAATCATCTGTGAACGGGTGGCCGCAGGTCCCCCTTGCGGTCAGTTGGTCACGTTCCGATCGTGGCCCCGATGATGCGGCGGGAGTGCAGTTGGAGATATTAGTCTGCACGTGAGCCCCCGAGAAGGGCCCTGGCCAGGGAAAAGCGCCAAAGAATGGTGCATAGCATGGTCCAAGAGGAATACACAAATCGAACAGTTAATCAATCGGACGGCCAACTTTCGCAAGTGACCATCCGTTCATAACCCCTGGCCTGGATAGTTTTTGGACATGGAAAATTCTCTACAGCACAACCCGTGTCTATTGGTTGGTATTGATAGTTTCAAAGAATTCCAGTATTCAAATACCAAAAAACGACAGTGTTTAAAGGGATCAGTGTACCACGGTGAAAATGCTACCACATACGCTGGCATAAACCGTGCAAAACCGGCCATAAAAACGGTAAAGATGATCTATTGGCCCACCCCAGACTTGGTTGCTCCATTTGGCCAACTCTTGTATCTTGACCTCTGCAAAATGTACTTGCGCCGTAAACTTTTTATGAAAATTTGAGTGCACTCATAAAAATATTTGTTTGGCAGAAAAGATCCTAAATTACCTGAGAGCCCTAATAATAAATCTGACAATAAAAAAGAACAACTCATAATGGCCATTGTTTCGGATGCCATATTTTTCCTCGTTCCATACGACAGAAAACTCGAAACTCTTCAATACAAAACCGGTCAACTGTCAACTTGTAGTCTACAGAAATTCTTGGCGACAATTCGTTTAATTTCCAACTTTACTTTTATCTTAACTTTACTTTACTTTTAATCAACTTTAACTTGTTTACTTTTATTTGGTGAGCCGATGAAAGTGAGATGAGCGACTTCGAGGGTGAGACATCCATCCTATGGCTTTGTGATGATTTGTTCAAATCTTTACCTAAGCGCAATTTGACGACTTTCAATGCCAATTTCAACCTTTTCCTGTGAACTTTCGCCACACAAATGAATATTCATTCACTCCCTGCGGAGCAACTTACTGCCGAGCATATTTTGGCCAATTTATAAACCGAGCCATTTCTTTCGGTTTCGCTTCGGACCGTTGAACTTCGGTCTTATCCGGGGAAAACCTTGAAAAACTCAGATCCCACCGCCGTCGCCATTACCGCCGCTGGTAGCTTTTGGGTCCCCAAGATACGGTGTCCATTTTTAGTAATCAATCATTTCCTAGCCCTGGGTAAATACGGTCAGCTTTTCTTCTCCGTCCCAAGAAGGGCGCACGCGAAAACTTACCCGACAGAAGAACACCCGGAACAAACACAATTTTACTTCGGGGGTCATTTCACCCATCCCGGGGGGCGACCACCACCACGCCACTGCTCTCCGGGAAGGTTATTAAATGGCAGACTTCTTCACCAGCTCCGGTCGGTCATTCCCTTGTTTTCCTCGTGTGGCCTCACGGAAAAGTTCCACTCCGCCAAACCGCACGGCCTGGGATTCGAGATTCGGGAAAATTCACACAGGAACCGATCTCTCCTATCCGAGGCCCAGGTTCGAGGCCGCCCGTTCTGGGTCTGGGTTTTGGGTTTCAGGTTCCCGCATGCCGTCATCGCCTCGCACGGACGGACGGATGATGATGGTCGGAAAGTATCCGTAACCTCAAACCACAAACTGCTCCCCTTTCCGTCGCGGAGGATCGGCGAATAAATGCTCTCTTCCTTCCTGCCACGTCCTTGCCACGGCGCACAAGAAACTTGGCGCACCGGTTGGTTGGCCTTGCCTGGGACCGCCTCAAAGAGAAAAAATGGGAAAACATTCACACGACCATTGTCGGGAACCGTGAAGTGGTCAGCGAATTAAGCACATATTTGCGGTTCACACGATTAACCAAAAATTCGCAAAAGGAAACAGATTTAACGGACGTCCGCACCAAAGTGCAGCCATTACATCGGTGCTAGATCGTGTTTTGGGACGAAAGTTGTATCGATTTGACCCGTGACACGTAGTTCGAGAGTATGTAGAACCTTAAAAGGAATGGAGTTCCAACAAGGCAGTGCCCTAAAACCACCTCAAATTGGCCATCGACGCCTTCAAAGGTTTTCTTAAATTTCTCTCAAAAACAAAGCTCTAATTAGGATTGCCTCCACCGGAGATTAGAAGATTAGAAGAAGAGCGAATAATTTTCCAGCGAAACACCCATTCTATGCTAATCAAGAAGTGGCAAGTTCTGGCCGCCACCTTGTGACCTTGCGGCATTCAGCGGGCAATACCACCAACACCTGCCAGACCTGTTCGGCTGGTCCGTTTGATGAATGAAACGAAATCAAGACATCGGGCCCCGTCGCAGGTAAGCTGGCCAATGGCGAGGTCACTACCAGCAGCACGGACACAACTCGGGACCGCTCGGGTCCAGGCGGGGTTCAATTCCGCCGTGCTCCCGCTATGCTCCCGGGGACATCACCACGCAACAACCGCTAAGCCGACGGCTGGTGTCGATTGTGGCGCACCCGAACCCTACTACCTGTTCCAGCTCGTTGCACAATTCTCACCAGAGCGCCCCCGGGTTAGGGACCAACGCCCCCCTCCGCGGGTCACACCGTGAAACCTGAGCACCTGAGCTAAGTGCGTGCTGGCCGGAGGGCGAACAAGCGGATGAATGGCGGTGGAGGGCGCTTTCTTTGTCTCAACCGCACGTTCTCACGTGGTGTTAATGATTACGTGTTGCCGCCGAACTGTGGAAGCCATCCGCGGGCGGAGTGTCGCGCATTCCCAAACGCGGATGTCGTAACCGGCCACGGGCGACCATAAGTGAGCGAATGGCCGTTAATGGCCACCGGTGTTTAGTGCTTTAGTGACCCCAAGTTTTTTCAAGCACTTTTCGGGTGGGGGCAAATTTTGCGTTGCAAATTCGGACAGAACCTCCCGAACCTGATGCAGCCATTACACTGTTTGTTGTACTCGAAAGTTACTCATCTTTCGCCTTGACAGTTTTGGAGAGTGTGATATTATTTCGAACGATATTTATTGCCCCAATGATTTGGGGCCATGGATTGGTTCGCTTTCACTGACCCCAATAGTGGACAGTAACTGGACAGTAACTGGCTGGACACTATGGCGCACACATTCCGGCAAAAGACCTAAAGCTTTCCTTGACGCAAACCTAATCTCTCTCTCTCTCTGTGTATTTACCGTGCGAGTCACCCGTAGGTAGAGGTGAAATGTGCGAGATTACTGTCTCTTCGGCATCGATCACCGATCACCCGAAAAGGAGTGTGACAAAGACGAATCACATAATTGTCTGGTGACACACTGCGGGCCAAAAATGTTTGGACTGCGATGGGTAACAAATTTAAAACGGTGTAGGTCCATCGCTCCATGCGGTTCAATTAGACGCGCCAAGTCATCAGCCGCGCAGCGAACGTTCCATTCGTAATTGAAATTCAAAACACACACTCTTGATCCATTACTTTCAGTCCGCCGCGTACGTCTGTCGGTGCGAGCTTCACTCGGCCGCTCGGCGCGCCACCTGCTACGCACTTATGGGCCCCTGTTACTTTCGAATAAGATTGTTGGCGTGCTTTCTCAGCACTCGTAACACGCTTTTGCTGCTAAGTCCTCACGATTATCTATGAGCACACATTCCTGGAGAGACAGAAAAAGAGAATGACACGTTATTAAGGGTGCAGAGATCATCGGTTCGGAAGGAGTGAAAGAGATGAGTGATTCAGACGGACCACAGCGGTTCATGCGACCCTGTTCCATTCGTTCAACTTTCGGAATCCGACACCCGGAATCGCAAATCCGAACAAATTAGCGAGCTAGCCCGTACTCCATCGATTCACCCCGCAAAGGGCACATTATGCGGCCCTTTTTGCTGGCGATAAAGAACTCCAATTCCCAAAGGTTTCCTATAGCGCGTGTTGAACATTTCTTTCGTAGGTTTGTTGAACTAATATACTGAATCTAGTCGATTTTTTACAAGTTTTCCTTTGATATTTATTTATACCAAAACATGAGAAATAAAACGGCAGAAAAAACACGTTCGGTTTCGCATTGAACTAAAACGCTTCCCCCGCCACCAGCTGGCCTAATATTTGCACACTAAAAATGTCCTCGCCAGGCTGCCACTGATGTCCACTTTGTCATACATAAATGCACTACAAACGAAAGAAGACACTGAGTTTCTTTCGGTTTTAGTTTGCAACGAACAAGTTTTGAGTTCTCGTTCGCTCGCGTGTTCCGCTGGTGTATGAGGCTTATATTAATTTGCATTTTACGATTTCACTTACCAACTATATTGTACATGACAAGGAACAAGCATACCATTGCTTGTTCAGAGTTACGCTCTTCAAGCGTTTGGGGTTACCTCCACTGGCGCACTACTACTATTTGTTTCAGTTCCTTGAAGAGTACTCCTCTCTTACGACCTATTATTTACATAGCAGAAGAGCCTGCCACACACGCTTCTCATCCGTTCGCTGGTTCAGCTTTTACGCGATTACTTTCTTTTATCAAATAGCGTGACTAAAATAGTTGCACTAAACAAATGAACATTTTCCCTGGCATCAACAGAAACGCTTTTTACAATATGTTTCTGTTTGAAGACCTTCGCCGCGTTTCTGTGGTCATTCGCATTGACGCGTGTGTTGTGTTCCCTAGAATCCTGCGTCCTGTTGCTGCGGCCTACTTTTAAATGAGAGAAATCTTGCGACAACACACCAACGCAGGGCTGTGTTCTCTCCCACCCCCAGATATCTTACAGCGAATATATTGTCGTGAGTCGATCACGAGGTGTCCCCTCCCCAACAATCGGCCGGCGCACTACCGCACGCACTTTCAGTTCCCGCCGACAACCCACTTGCTGTGGGTTAATAACGATTAAGCATAAGATAATAAATAACCTACGTGTGCCGGGCGGTCCTCAGATCCGGGAAAAAGAGAGGCCATTTTGTTCGCACAAATAATGATAATAATAATAGCCCTACACACAACAATATTCTCTTTCGCTACGCTGCGCTATCTATGTACACCTTATCGATACACGGTGGTGGACATTAAACGACCGGTTGCTGTCCGTCCGGTCCGGCAATGGTCGTCTTCATCAGATTCACCCGGGCCACAATCTTGAGCGCCGGCCCAAGCTTCATGTCCATCGTGCTCATGAGATGGTTCTCCTTGAGCAGCAGCAGCGCCTGGCCGTCGATTTCCTGGTTCACAAACTCCTCGGCGTAGTCAGCGCAATTGGGCAACCCGCGGATAAACTCGTACACGTCCTGCACGGTCCAGCGCAGAATGGAGGACCCTTCTTCGGCGTTGGCGGCGGCGGCTGCAGCGGCCGCTGCAGCCAATCCGGTCGGTGTTGGCGTTGTTGTCCCCGCTGCAGTGGACACATCGGCCAGCAGCATTCCGCCCACTGGCGGAGTGGTCGCCATCGCGCCGACACTACTCGTCGTTAGCAGGGCAGATTGTTGCTGCTGCTGTAGCAGCAGCGAATCCTTCAACATATCGAGCCGCACCATGGGCTGTGCTGTGTTCAACATGGCCAACTGTGGACCAGTCATCCCAACCGTATCGACCGATGCAGCCGGCGGCCCAGGAAGCGTTAGGCCTCCGTTCATCACTGGCGGTGGGTCGACCACCATCGGAACAGCGGCATTCCCGTTCTGCACCGGTGGTGTCGAGATCCGTTCCGTTGAGTTCTGCTTGGCCGAACGGGCACAGGACACGCTGCAGAAACGTTTCCGTTTCATTTTGTTGCGCAGTTCCTGCTTACCGCACACTTCACAGTTGGCGGTGTCCGCACCGGCAGCCATGGTTGGGCTACCACCGGTGGTTGCAGCATTCAATGAGGCCAGTGGCGAGTTCGATTCGTTTGTGGAACGTTTTTCTGCGAAAGAAAAGGTATAATGGACAGATGATTAGTATTCGCTCGTCCCGGGGGGCATGGTAGAGAAGACTCTTGCCCAACAACGGCCACTTACTCGCTGGTTCATCGGAACTGTCACGTTCCGGATAGCGCTGGCGCTGTACGGCAAACGGTTCGTTCGCTTCCTGTATCACGTAGCCCTCGATGACGTGCGTCAGGACGTTCGGTTTGATGGTGGCCTTCGGGATGCCTCCCTTGTCCGTGGTGGTACCGGCTTTCGGCGGCGCCGGCGGTGGCAATCCTTGCGAGGAGGAACTCGATTGCGTCGTCACGGAGGATGTCGTGCTGGTGGCGGTCGAAGATGCGGTGCTACCGCTGGTTGCGATGGCACCACCGGTCGACAGGACACCGTTAGCACCGATATTGCTCACCGGAACGGCCAACGTTCCCGTGACGGTAGCGATCGCGGTCGATCCAGCGCCGCTCGTCATAGTTGTTGACGAACTGACCGGAATGCTCCCGGTGGTTGCCGTGGCTACCGAGGAACTGACCGACGTTGCCACTGCACCTTCCTTCAGCTGATCTGCGGCAAGCGACGAACCCGGTGCCGTACCCGACACGTTGCTCAAGGTGGCCACTCCCGGGAGCGAAGAGAAGGACGACGGTGGCACCAGCGAGGCCGCTGACGTCGATATTGCCACCGTTCCACCGCTCGGTGGTGGAAGACCACCCGTCGCCACCAGCATACCGCTTCCGCCGCCGTTCGGTGTCGCTGAGCTATCCATCGCCGTGGAGCCATTTAATTGCGCATCGGAAGTACCGTCCGTCGCCGCAGCAGCTGCCGACATCGCGGTGTCGGAATCTAAAACACGAGAGCGAGAGGGAGAAAGAGAGAAACGGATCAGTAAGCGTAATAGCGGTCAAAGATGGGGATAGTCGGACACGATCGTGATCCACAGAGGGAGGAAGATGAAGTTTCAATAAATCCCCAACAAAACGTGTGGGGTGGTAGCCATTTATTGCCTACTTCGATGTCGCGAATGAACGTTCCATGATCTAGTCACCGGCGGCGGCGAACGCAAATGTCAAAATCGCCGACAATGATGGATGCAAACCTTTCTCGGACGGCTCCCGTCACACACAGTCACACGAAGAGAGTGTATAGATCAAAGTGAACCGTCTCGCACGCGCCTGACACCGATCGCGGAAGCGAAAGAAAGCAAGCCGCGAAAAGCGCGCTGCTTCCGTTAGGAGACTCTTTGTGCATCTGTTTTGCACCTTCGCCAATCGCGCGACTGTCAACCGTGATGTTGCTCGCGGTTCGCGGAAAACGCAAGGCTTAGGAGGAGAGAACCAAACCAACTGTGAGAGGCAGAACGGGACAGCGCGAGAGGGCGAAGATCTCTGGATGCCGGCGGGCAATGATGATGTTCTCCTCGCACACTCACTACCGTTTGGGGTTGTGGCGCGTTACACTAAACACACGGGGGCCACTACCAACATGACTCTAATGACTCGCGGTGTGATCGCGGGGCGCGCGATATTGTGTGTGTGTGTTGTGTCAAAAGCTAAATTAATTGCAAACGCCGTAGCAGTCACCATTTGCCGCACCGCAATGCTCTTCATCGCGAAGGTAGCTTTGATTGATTCGAAGATCAGAGATGTTTGCAATTCGCAGCGCAGCGATACGAAGAGTATTAGAGTGGAAATATCTTAAATTTTAACCGTTTCTGCTGTTTCGGCTTTTCAGATTAATAAAGGATGTTGAATCAAGGATGTGCTCACACGTCACAATGTTTACAAAACAAAGCTACAGATGGGCAGCAGCTCGAATTTACTCGTCGTCTACCTTCATCTGTCATTTACTGTCACAGTGTGTCACAGACGAGAATGTTTATCCAAAATTCGGAAAAACGATTTTACCAAAACGCAACCTCAACGGCGGCGAACCCCGAACGATGAAATTCGCGCGAAATTTTTAAACATGATTTTCCCGAGAGTCTCTCGTTTGCTCGCTCTCTCTCAGAATACTGTAACCAAAACACACCACACACACACACAAACAAGGCACCCGCGAAGACACCACAAACCACCCGTCCTGCCTGGTTTTGGTTGCCGCGGTAGCAACGGAAACCCCAAAATGTCGCGGTGCGACCACTTCCGGCAACCAATGCACCCTTTCATTGACGTCACGAGGTAGCGCATCCCTTTCTTGTTAGAGAGTATGCCATGGTGCAACAGCACCCGTACCGTGATGTGACGTCGTTGTCGTTCTTGTGTGCCACGCTCACGGTGGTTGATGGTGAATCAGGCTTTTTCCCTTTTTTACCAACCAAACAGCGAGCAGAGCACGTGCCGTTTGCCACCCCTGGAGAGTGGCACTATGACTGGCCGTTCGTGATTTCTCTCCCCTAACCCCGACATTTACGAGCGAAAAGCAAAATGTTGCACTGAGCCGGCTGCTGGCTAGCTGAGGGGGTTAGTTGTTCGATATATCGATCAGTGTGTCACCCCACCACCACCACCAACAACCAACCACCGTGCCAGCTACTCACTAGGATTGTTGTGCTGGTCGTGACCTTGCCCTTGCACTTGGAGCGGCGGATTGTAAGCGGTTTGTTGCATCGTTTTTCACCTCTCTCTCTCGCGCTGTGTTTCTATCGCTCGCACAATCACACTCTTATCACGCTTCTCTTTCTACCACACGGCGGCAACTCGAACACAGAATTTCCATCCATCGTCATCATCGGTGTCGGCGCCGCGAGAGCCGCGAAACCAAAACGCACCTCGAATGCCACCCGCTGATGCCTTGGGTATCTAAATCCAGCTCCAAACCGTGCGTCGATGAAATATGGCCACACGACAGTAAATGCGACATGGCGACGCGCACACGGCGGCGATGAACGTTTACAGTACGACTGACTGACTGACTGACTAGCACGCCGCTCTTTACTCTCCTCTCGCGGACGGTGATGGGACGATAATCGCACCGCTCGCGGTACATTTAACAAACAAACACGAAGTGGCCATAACAGCAGAGCGCCCTGTTGGCCGGTGACAGCGAAGCCTACTAATACACTGACCAACTCACCGCAACCCGACGATACGATTCCTTCTATTGCGTCAGTGAGTGAGCTCTTCTCTCTAATTTTGCGAAATAGTAGGCTCAGTGGTGTTTCCGTACGCTCCGGGCTTTGCATTCTTCTCCCCAATGATTTATAGTGTTTCACGCGCGCACACACACACACAGCAGCGTGTGCACTCATCACCCGGAATCGCAACAGCCCAACCACCGGGAAACCCGATCCCGCGGCGCCAGCAACCGACGAGCACAACCGCCGAGTGAGCGCTGCTGGAGCAGGCGAAAAATGGCGAATTAATTCGCTCGCGAAAACGATCACTCAATTCCTCCCCACCCGCGGACGGGAGTCTAAATTCGCGTGCCTCGCTTTCAAGGTCTCTAAGCACGCGGCGCGGCCACGTTTGCTGCAAAGGGGTTTCGCGAGAGCTTGAAGCTAATTATTCAAACACCGCCCAGCCCGACCGCCGCCGAAGAGGAGAGAGTTCATCGTTCGACTAAAATAAAGCTGCGCGCCACGGAGGTTCGTGACCATGAGCCGGTTGGAAGCACACCGGCCGGCCGGCCGGCCATCCGAGGCGGTTTGCTTTATCATTTACCATTTCGATGAGAAGAATTAACACAAAAAGGGGCAAAATAGTAAATTTGACAAAAGTCAATACACCAATGCTAATGGAGTTTGCTGTGAAGATCTCATGTCGCAATCTCGGGCGACTTTCACCAAATATTAGGTGAACGGCATTCGTAACCAATGGCAACGCATCCATGAGAGTCAATAAACATAAATTCAGGTTCTGCGCTAAAGCACAGCACAGCACAAAGCTGCCTTTCCGGTGTCGCGGAAATGAGAACCCAATCTTACCTTTTCCACTACTGGCCGCGTCACTGGTCGCTGTCTTATCCTTCGAATCCGCGGCAGCAGCAGCAGCTGCGTTAATGGCCTGAGCAGTCTGCTGTGCCGTTGGTGATTGGAACATGCCCAGTTTACCACCCGAGGAGGCCCCTCCTGCCGTGGACACGTGATGGGTCTGCTGCGACCCACCGCCAATCGATGCCATCGAGGTGAAAACTTTTCCTCCCTGCGTCGACGTCATCAGTGCCGCCATCGTGCCAGCGCCAGCAGCCGACACGGGGATAATGGTACCCCCAATCATCGCGCCGCCCCCTGCCGGTGCCCCGGTCATCGGCGAACCGATGGCCGAGGCATATGCGTTCTGCATGTTTGCCGCGTTCATGCTATCCAGTAGCTGCTGCTGTTGCAGCTGTTTCTGAGGCGTGGACAGCTGCTGCAGCTGGTGCATCGCCACACTGATCGCCTTCGTGTCGTTGTCCTTCAACACACCGCCGCCGCCGGCACCGGTGTTTGTGGTAACCCCGGCGGACGAAATGAGCGTCGCTTGCGGATGGCCGCCAACACCGAGCGAAGCGGTCGTCGTTGTGGCGCTCGACGAGATCGAAGGGATCGCACCGGAGCTGATGATCGACGCCACCGGCATCGGGCCGGCAGAAAGCGATGTCATGGCCACGATCGGATTCTGTCCTTGGTGGTGTACGGAGCTGGGCATCGAGGAGACGAGAATCTGTGAGTGATGCCCGGCATGCAGGGCACCGCCGGCGTTGTTGCTTTGGTTGGCCTGATGGATGGGCGAGATGGTGGTACCGTTGCTGGTGACCACGATCGGATTACCGGCCATGCTGGCGATCGACACCGGCAGCATGTTACGATCCAGATGTAGCGTTTGACCACTCTGCGAAACAATCGTTGTACGGTCACCGCCGGGCTGACCGAGCGCTGCCGTCATGATCATTTGACCCTTGGCTCCGCCCGTCTGCTGACCGGCAGCCGCCATTTGTTGTAGAGTGGCATTCTGCTGCTGCTGTTGCTGTTGCTGTTGCTGCTGCTGCTGTTGCTGTTGCTGCTGTTGCTGCTGTTGTTGCTGTTGTTGTTGTTGTTGCTGCTGTTGCTGCTGCTGTTGTTGCTGCTGTTGTTGTTGTTGTTGCTGCTGATGATGCTGCTGTTGCTGCTGCTGATGGTGTTGCTGAGCTTGTTGGACTTGTTGTTGTTGTTGCTGCTGCAACAACGCATCGGACGACACGTTGATCATCATCCCCGGTTGATTGGGCTGGCCCTGCTGGAACAGCAGCTGGTGGACGATGTTGTTCTGTTGCTGTCCACCGGCGGCTGTTGCCTGCACCAGCTGGCCTTGCTGGGCCGCGTTGGACAGCAGTTGGGCTGTCGTTTGATTCGCTTGGCCAGCTGCGGCCGCTTGCTGAAGGAATTGTTGCTGCAGCTGCTGCATCTGCTGCTGGGCAGCCTGTTGTGCTTGGTGCTGTTGCACTTGCTGTTGCTGCATCACTTGCTGTTGTAGCATGGCCTAAGGAAAGACACGCCGAACGCTTGAGTAAAGAATTCCTACGACGGACCAGTAACTGTCTTACCTGCTGCTGATGGAGCAAAATGTGTTGCGGCTGCTGGTTGGCATTCTGTTGCTGTTGCTGAGCTGTTTTGATTTGTTGCTGTAGCTGCAACTGCTGGTGCTGCTGCTGCTTGCCGGCATCGCTCAGTATGGGCATGTTAAGCACGGCAGGATTCAGTGCCGCACCGGTATTCATCAAGACCATCCTAAAAGTGAAAGAAACGGACACCAGTGAGGACGAGTTCCTGACCCAAAACCGAAGGGAACTTACTTTCCACTGCTGGTAACCACCTGTTGCAGCTGTGGCTGGGCGGTCACCGTGCCTTGGTTGGTGGTTTGTCCCAGCTTCTGACCCGTCGACACATTGGCGGCCAGCTCCGTCTTGATAATGGGCCCGGCAGGCCGTACGAGCGGTTGCTTGGTGGTGCGCAGCTTGTTCTTGTTGAGCAGATTCTGCTGCGCTTGAGCCGTCTGCGTCGACACCGAGGGCCGGATGGGGGACGCCCCCTGCGGCAGTAGCTGGGGCCGTTGGGGTGTCTTCGGTGCCCCGAGTGCCGTGGTGAGAGCTTTCTGGTTTGGCAGTGAAGTAACCGTCAACCCAGCGGCTCCCATCCCGGGGGCTCCACCCGCTCCGACCGTGAGCTGACCCGCTTGCCCGCCCTGAACGTTCGGTTGACCTGTGTTCTGAGCGCCGCCAGCCGTTGGTCCCTGCTGCACTTGCTGCTGTTGTTGCTGTTGTTGCTGTGGCTGCGGTTGACCGATGGTGGTGCATGGCAGTGTAAGTGCTTCTGAAACGGAGGACAAAAAGTATGATCAGCATATCGCCCGGCATCGACTCGCGCACAGTGCACTTACGATTGTGAGTTTGCGGAGCTTGCTGCAACGTCTGCTGGGTGCTCTGTATGAATACGTTCGGCGTACCGTCCGGATTGGTGCCCCGGATGATGATCGGGTTCGACGCGACAAACCCGTTCGGTGTGGACCAGATCTGACTCTGCAGTGGCCACTGGGTCGAGAATTGCATCTGCTGTGCGCCCTGCTGCTGCAGTGGGCTCAACAGTTGGGCCGTCTGCATGGGAGACTGCGACACCTGGACACACTGCTGCCCGGCGGCTGCAGCGGCACCGGCCGCTGCCGCTTGCTGCTGTGTCAGGGTGGCAATGTTTTGCTGACCGGCAGCTCCGGCCATTCCCGCGAGGCCCGTGCCCAGCTTCTGTAGTTGCACCTTCTGGCCGGCGCCCGTTCCGGCAGCGGCTGCCGCGGCCACCGCATTCTGTAGCTGCTTCTGAGCGTCCGCCTGTGTGGTGGTTTTGGTACCCGCTCCGCCGGCAGTTGCTACGGCTGTTTGCGCACTCAGTGCCGGCAGCAGGTTTTGCGTTTGCGCTTGCGGCTGCGAATTCACGACGCTCAGGGGCGAGAAGAAGGTAAAGGACGCCGGGCTGTTGAAGTTACCGGCACCGGTCGTACCGATCACCTGCTTGCCCGTGGTCGTGGTCAGCATTTGCGGTGTGCCTTGGAACGGCTTCGAGGCCGTGATCAGCTGGAACTGCTGCTGGCCACCGAGCGGTGGGAACACGATCGGTTGCGTGCCGTACAGTTGCTGCAGGTACTGCGCATTCGAGATCGGTTGCTGGACGACCATCCGGCCGTGTTGCCAGTCGGCGGACGAAAGCTGCTGCCCGGTGGTCATCGCTTGCAGCGGGGACATCGTGTTGAGGGCAGCGGCGGCCGCCGCTGCCGACTGTTGCTGCTGGGCGGCGGCCTGCTGCTGTAGCGTTTGCGCATGGTGCGGACTCTGTGGCGTAGCCACTCCGCTTGCCTCGGCCAGCACTTGCATCTGCTGGACGGCGGCTGCCGCTTGCTGCTGCTGCTGTTGTTGCTGCTGCTGGACCGCTTGCTGCTGTTGGTGCTGCTGCTGCTGGTGCTGCTGCTGGGCCTGGTGATCGGTCGGTTGCCCGGTCGGGCCCGGGTTGTACTCCTGTTTCACCTGGATCGTGCCCCCGTACGCCTGGAGCTGCTGGTACTGGAACAGCTGCTCCTGGGACAGTTGCAGCGGCACCGACGTCTGCTGGGCCACCTGGGCCGGGCTCTGGGACTTCTCCAGCGTGCCGGTGGGTAGGAAATCGTACTGATCGTCAAAAGTGATGCCCGCCTTTTCGGCTAGCGTTTCGAGGCACTTCAGCGACCGATCGCTGCTCGTGGCCGGTGGAACCGTTCCGCTCCCGGTCAGAACGATCGTCGTCGTACCACTCGTCACAGGACGCAGTGGGGTTGTCGGTTGAGCCGGGGAAGAGCGTTGCTGGTGCTGCTGCTGTTGACCGTGACCGGCTGCGGCCGTTCCAGCGCCAACCGTTACGGCCGGTAGTGACGAAAGCGAAGTCGGTGCGGTCGATGCGGCCGCTGGAGACTGGGCTCCGGCTTTGATGATCGGATTCCACGGAAGCTCGATCGTCACGAGCGTGGCGGACGATGAAGCTCCGCTGCCGCTATTGGCAGTGCCGCCCCCCGTGTGTGGTGGCGGTGGAGGAGCCTGTGCCGATTGCGTTTCCGGAACCTGTTGATCCGAGCGAGGTTTCGGTTTCAGCGGAACCACCGAATTGCTGCTGTAACCGACACGCACGTGATTATTATTGTTACTGCCAGCGTTGTTGGTTGTCGACTTTTCTTGCTGCTTCTTCAGATTATCGTAATGCTCTGATCTACAACGAGAGAAAGAAGTGAAAGTTCATTATAAAACCAATCCACATACTAGAGCCAAATAAAACATCCTGTTCCTGTGTGTTATCCGGTTACTAAACCCGGCGGATCATCCTACCAAAATGAGCCCCCGGGGAGGGTGAAGTAATTAATAGAAGTGAGTGAAAAAAGAAAACGACACGAAAAACGGAATCCCAAATTGCGATACGGAAGAGATAAAATTGAGATTGCATCAGACCGGAAGGAGATGAAGGATGCATTCATCTTCTCTCCCAGTTCCCGCAGATTCCTAGACAGTACAACACAAAAAACCACCGTTCGCCACTCTCGCTCCCTAATTCCCCACACGAGTGATGCCGAAACGCTTGCCGAGCCGCACACTTCAAACAGGCACGTCCCGAGCGCCCATTCTCCGCCAAAAGTGAAGAGTTAGGCGCCACCAAACCGAAAGCCGTGCACGTTTTTGCTGCCAGTTTCGCGTTTGGTCCGGTTGCGGCCGATTCGTGAATGGACCCCGTGAGGCGGAAACGTGCCGGTGGTGGTGGTGCAACATAAAAGAGCAATTATGCGATCATATTCGTGAATTATTCGAAAGTGCGAAAGCGACACCACCGTTGCCCTCTCGTGGTCCAGTGCGCGCCCCACCGGGTTTGTTCCCGTTTTGTTTCTTGTATCTCGATGTGGACCATCATCTCACGTCCGTCTGGGAATGATCTCATCTGCCCAGACGGCGGACGACGCACGGCATAGGGAGCATAGAGTGGTGTCCGTAAAAAGTGGTCCTCTCCATCGCTCTTTTTTGGCCGCGCTACATCGCGGCCGAGAATGTTGGAGTATGTTTGGTCCCCGACCGCCACGTTTCGGTAGCCTTCCTAAGCAAATGGCGCAAACGGTGCATGTTAATTCGTTCACAAGGGAATAACGCTCTGATAGCGTACGAAACAAAAAAGGGAATGAATTACAAACCAGTAAACGGTAAGAGAGTGTCGAAAGTAGGGACAATTAAGGCACTTTACGTGACTTAACGAAGATAAGCCACGGTGGCAATAATTTGTGAAGTTTCTGCCCGGGATATCATCGCCAAATAATCAAGCAACCATTGGGCAACCAGCACCGAACAGCGCGTAACCGATCTAGTAAACATCGAAAAGCGCGCACGCATTTAGTTTCGTCTTCGACCTGGACCAAATCGGTCACCACCTTTGCGGGATGAGCGAACTTTAAGTGAATTTTCTACAAAAATCTTTCGTTTTCGAAAAGTTACACACAGTTAAGTGAGCGTGAGTGGTGCTTAAAGTTTGCAGTTCCTGTCGGCCAAAGGCTACCGTCATAATGTGCTTATGAAAGAGAAATAAAAAAGTGACTTCGAAGTTCGGAATGGGAGTCGGACTCTCGATGTGAACGCTAGAGAGCAGCACTCACCGATTTCGACCCGGAACGGAACCATCGCAGAGCAGAGCAGGAGCCCATAATCGTAAATTTTCCGATCGGTCGACGATGGACGGTCGGTCCTCTCTGCTCCACCACTGCCGCCGCCGCCACCGCGGGATGGGTAAGGAAAAACGAATCCGTAATCGGATTTCAGCTCATCTTATTTTAATGAAACGAAGTTATTCGAACTACCACTACCGCCGCCGCCATTACTTTTTTCTTTGCCCACCCCACACACCGGTCTCTGTGGCCGGCCTTTGACTCCTGTGGGAGGGGAAGGTTAGCATCCTTTGTGGGCACATAAAAAGTCATAAAAAATCCATCGAGTGCCAGCGCAGTTTTAAAAATAGATATTGAACTTTTGCATCATCGAGAAGCGCAGGACTCAACTTTTCGATGTGTCCTCCTGCAGGAAGTCTCCCCCACCCCGTTTGGTGGTGTGCACACAAATTATCAGGTTGCAGCAAATTACAGCAGCACAAGAACCAATTAGACAAAATCTGCATCCGTCCCCGGTGGTGGAGTGCTCGCCCCCTCCCCCTGCCCCCGGCACGAGATTGCATCCACACACACACATCTAAAGCCTAAAATGATGCTCCCTCCTCAATTGCTAAGGAAGTAATGGTGGGGCCTCACGAGCCCCGCGACCAGAGCACTAAACCGCCACCACCACCAAGATCGGTGTGGCGGGCGCTGGACGGGACGGGAGAAACCATAAAAAAGGACCATGAACCCTGCGCGCCGACCAAGTCAGGTTACGGACTCGCCGCCGCGGAGTGTCTCGCCTCTCCCGGCGTGCCAAAGGTCAACGGATACAATCCGTGGGGCAAGAGATTGCACTTCGTGCAGACACCCCCGGTACGGCACACCACCCGCCGGCGGCCCCCATTGAACGGGAAAATCCAAAACACACACAAATCGTCGTGGGCAGAAAGAGAAGACCACTCTACACCACGTCCATTATCGTCTGGGTGAGGTTCCAGTGGGGCAGAAAGAGGCCACTACACGCAACACGCAAGCCAGGGGCGCACGTCAGCAGCAGCCCCCTCCCGGTGGGTGTGTTGCTTCTCGCCCACAGGATACACGTTGCTCGTGGCCCCTAGAGCACGAAGGGTGCGCGCTACTGCCTTGTCCTGTGACGACGGAATAGTGACAAGGCATCTTCTTTTTCGGGCGTCTACTATGCGAGAGAGTTGGGTTTTGGAAAACTTTTCGCCCATTTCGCCCAATCTGTACGCCAAATCCTTCCTCTGTGCCTTTTATCTAATCTCGGTGCGTGAGTGAGTGTGTGCCTCGAGACTTGGGTACGCACTCTGTTGACTCTCTGCGGTTGTGAGCTTCGATTTTTCAATCAATTCCACTGAATCCTAAGTAACAAATGGGGCAAAATAAGGATAACTCATTTAGAAAAATCCTTCCAACCGAATGCGTGATGATGCGAATATTAGAGAGGTTCAACACGGGCCCCAACAAATTCAATTAATTCATGGCAAATGCCAATGGCAAATGCTGCTGCTGAATATACACACTCCATGACGGACAGACGCACGAACCGACCGGCCGATAAACTTTTTACGCCATTCTACAAACCTTCCCCCTTTTACCAGGCGGGTCCAGTCCTAAACGGTGAGGTCCCACCGTAAACCAATCGGCAGAATAGTGAGGATTCGCACTCGGGGGGGCTCGGTAAAATAAAACCGAGGCGCCGTGTGTTGATTTGTTGATTGTTCATCTGCGCGCCATCCGCCATCAGCAAAACCTGTAGCCTGTGCGAGAGCAACAATTGAGGGGCTAAATTATGAAAAAAGAAGTGCGAATTGAAAAGTTCACACCCTCCCGAAAAACGCCTAAAGGACGCCAACACTAGGACGGTCGTTCTGGCGACTGCCTGGAACGGGGCAGGCGAAAGGAAATGGCAATAAAACAAACGGGAAAAATCGGATCGTAAACAAAACTTTGCAGACTACGGGCTCGAGACCCCGCAGAACACTGCGGAAGAGAGTGCGTTGCAATGCAAAAAAGCGTCCACCCGGACTTGGAGCTTGGTAGGTTGTGTATCGCCAAGTATCAAACGCAAACAGTGGCCGCACCCGGTGGTGTCCTTATAGAATTTGGACCACTCTCGTTCCGGCAATAATTTAAACCCCCGCCCGTCACTTAAACCGGAAGTAACTAGTTCAGACTCCCGCTTTCGCTTGGCCGTGGAGTGTCTGTGAAACGACGGTCCGGCCATTCTTTGGGTAGGCGCACCCCGAGTGCCCTCGATGTTGAGGACTCCGCAATCACATGGTTCGGGTTGGAGCATATTCAAGCTCAACCTAAACGGAGCTTCCAACCAGAAGGCAACAATAAGTGTGATAAGAGAGGTAGAAATTTAATTAAATAATTCTTTAACTGCAAATGTTTCGTAAAATTATGCTCCTTCTTCAAACGACACGTAACCAGCAAAAGCAGCTTGAAACACGTCCATGGAATGTGTTCACCCCGGAACATTGGATAGTTCACCAGGCTGGCGCGTTAGTCAATAAACTACCGATAAACACAAGGGCCGCCTCTTGCAACTCGGCAAAGTATTCACGTTCAAAGTGGTCAGCGAACAGAAACTAACCTAAACCCCTTTCAACACGGATGGACCGGCCACAGGACATGCCTAGGAACAAGTGTAGCTCTGGACGCGCTTCGCCAGTCAGTCAGGCGGCCCATGGAACGATGCAAAATTGCGTCCAACACAGCAACAACACCGTCCCCAGATGCGCGCCTCCTATCGTCGTTTTTTGCCGTGTCCTGCGCGCCCAGGGGGACATGTAGACGAAAGATGCCAGCCAGCCAGCTAGCCTGGGCTGTCGGTAGGTGAGGTAGGTGAGTGAGAGAAAGATGATTGAACCCCTAGTATTTGGGGGTGCTGTGAAGTATCGGAAAATGGTCCACCAGAACACGACGGCACGGGATGAAGCAACATCCACTCGTCGTTTTCTCTCGGTCGGCAAGGCATGTGTGTGACGTGAGCCTAATTTTAAACGCTGTAGAACGCACATTCGGTTCCAGTATTTATAGTGTCCGATAACTTGTCTCTGATACAGACGTACAGACTCTCTCTGAAGGGCAAATAATGTTCAAAACATGCCCGCAGAGCCCCTTTTCTAGGAGGATGCACTCACTCGATATGATGGTCTATAGACGAGAAGTTCTAGCCTTTTTTTGCTCCACATTTTGGAACCATCCCCTCACTTTGGTCGCGCTCTTGTGAGCCAGTATTTCAGAAGTCAAGTTACGGCTGCTAAAAAACAGCTTTTGGGTGCGGCCAAAATTTTCTAGTTACGCAGAACGTTGTGACGAACCAATGACAGACAGCCGGAAACACGCAAAAAAGGTTAAAATTTGCACAAAATGGGATCCAACCCAAGCCAGCACCCAGCCTCCTGTCAAGTCTGATTGTCAGGGCTTCTCCGTCGCTGTCATCGAAAAGCAATAAAGCCATCGGATCATTATTGAACAATTTGTAAACTCTCGTCTCGGACGAACCCCCTCGTTCCCCGTTATGTCGTGTGCCTCTCCGTCTGTGTAAAGGCGGCACAAAAAAGCGGCTCCGCGATGCGGGAATGTCGATTGGAAATGGATTATGGATGGCTTCGAAAGGCTGGAGAATTCGAAACCAGAGAGACATCAACGGTCAGCACCGGTTCCGTCTATTAGAGCATTAGTCGAACAGAATAGCTTTAAAAGTCCCGTCGCCGTTTCCTGTCTGTCGCCCCGCTTTGGGGTTCTGGGTGCGTCGTAAGCCAGGAAGGCATCCCCTCACAGCGAGAGACGGGACAAGAATTGGTCAATTCTACACCACTTTAACGGTGTTCCGAAGGGTAATAAAAATGTAATAATCAAACCGCCGAACGAGAAGCTCACCAGAGAGAGAGAGTCACCTCCTCGAATCAACACCTTGTCCGGCGCGCGCAGAAGGGGTGTGCGCAACCGCGATGGAGACCATCACTCGCGCGACTCGCGATCTGCTTCCTCTCGCGGGGTCCTCCTGGTGTTCCCCCCTGACAACCGCCCCACAGGATCGTTTTGAATATTAATTTTACGACGCCTGCGCGATCATAAACGCGCGGCCGCCGAACCGATGAGAATCGATCGACGACGAGCGGTGTCGGAGAGAAGAGTAGACAGCACAGCCAGCCAGCCAGCCGGCCAGCCAGAGGTTTAAAATGTCACGCCCGGGGCTTCATCTCACTCGCACCCTGAGCATAACGAAGCTGCTCCCAGCAGACAATTGCTTCATCTGTGACCCGTGGAGAGTTGAGGGGCAGCAGCTACAACACCAACGAATCGCGGGAAGTAGCACCGCTTCTTGCGGCTGCTCTGCGGCATCGCCTTGGACCCAGGGTGTCCCAGAAAAAGAGAGCGAGGTGTCCACAATAAAACTGGTTTCGGTCCAGCCTTGTGCGGCCCCCCGAAACCAACGTCGCCCGGGTTCTAGGCGATCGCGGCAAACCGTTCGCTCCGTGTGAGAGGGAGATCGATCGACTGTGGCTTCGGTATTCCTTTCAAGGAACCGCCATCGGGAGAGGTCTCAGAGACGGTTACTCGACGGCGGCGATCATTCGCCAAAAATTCTGAGTCTGAGTGTTCTAAGCGATTTATTGCGGAAAGAACTCAAAACGTCAGGACACACACCCGTGGAGATCACCATCATTCATGGTGTCCAAATAATGTTCGTTGTATCAGGACGTTGCAATGAATTTCGCATCCCACAGTATTGCCATTACTTGATCCCCACAGAAGTTCATATAGTTCTGGACACAAAGTGACAGGCGGTGGAATGGGCCAAACTCTGACCGGCGTCGTAATGGATTGTTATGGGGGCCAGTTCATTTATTTTCCCTATCCTTCCACGCCACAGCACATCAAGAGAGCCTCAAAATGCTTCGGATTTGCGAGCAGCTCTATTGTTTGTTTCCCAATTCCTTCTTTTTCGTGAAGCTTTGTCAGGACTCTCTCTCGTCGCAGGGTTTGTGTTGTGCGAAACACGATAAATGTTTTCGACACAAAAAGTGTCTCCCTCGTGTGTGGCCGCGCTCTGCTCGCTTGGGGTGTTGTTGTGTGCGAGGGAGTTAATTTATGCGCAACCCTTTGTCTAATTTGACGATTTGAACTCCAGTTTCCAATCCCCGGGGCTAGCTGCTGCTGACCTGACCTGCGGGGAGGAGATGGAATACTTTGCGTAATGGTGGACGATTTTTTTCCCGCCCATTTGGTTTGCCCACTTCCTTTTTGGCTGCCTCTGTCCCCGAGACAGAGTGTTAAAAATAGGCTAGACCCGAACTTTAGGACAGTACCACCATTCGGGAGAGTTCGAATTCGGCACTGCATTGGGATGCACAGCATTTTGCTCGCCGCAGAGGCGCAGGACACAGGCCACCCAAGAGGACCAAAAAAACCCTCAGCTGGTGTCCTGTGCCGTTACTTTTTTATGTCCCATTTCGTTTCGTTCGTGCCCGAAAGTATAGGGAAAAAAATGACCGAAGGGATTGAGGGAAAGTCTCCGCACGCGCGCGCTCCGGGATTGAAAACGGCAGGGAAAATGAGAAATTTCTCTTTCACTGGCCATTTTGCTATTTTAGCATACAGTTAAAGGAACTTGAACCATCGGGGGACAACAGCAACTACAAAAGTGTAATGTTAAGAACATATTTGGAACATGTGTAGAACATGTGTAGAACAATTGAAACCGATCAGGAGAGTAAACCGTAGGAAACTGCTCGGGGTAGAAATCGTAGCAGGCTTGCCTTTATCAAGCTGTGCACTTGAGTTGAATTGTACGTTGAGTGTACAATTTCAAGATGAATTTCGGACAATTTTATATTTATTTTTGTAGTTTCGTAAGAAGACAGAGTTTGCGAAAGACAAATCCTATTCTCGTTTGCCTTTGAAACATCGCTTCGCTGAAAAAACAATCCGTTCCCGCTTTGACCATTCCCCTCAGAGCGGAGAGGACCTGAAAAAGGACCAAAACAAAACTACAGCGATACCCCGTTGATGGCAAAGCCAAAAAGACCGTTACCCAGGGGCTGGGGAGTGACGACCAAAAAAAAGACGCGGTCCAAAAGCACATCTCGTCTTTGCCGTCGTTTCGATGTTCGTTGCAAGCTTTCTGTTGCGCGCATCCGGTTCCAGAGCCGCCAGGTGGCTGAGCAGGACTGGGCGCGCTGGAAATGGCGCTGGCAAACGCATCCATCACCTAGCCGCGTGTCGCCCAATGGGACCGGGCACGGGGCGCGTCCGAAAAATCCATTCGTTCCCGGGAAATTTCGAAGATGGTCGTCTCTTTGGTGGCAGCCGCGCACAGCGCACGCAGCAGCAGCCGTCGCTGCCGCCACCGTCGTTGCCATGCCAACCGGAGAGAGCACGGCCCAACGGAAAAAATGGGGGAAAAAGTGCATTTTTGGCAGACGAAAGTCGTCGTCGTCGTTTTTGCTGCTGTTGTTGTTGGCTTCCTCAATTCCAGAGTTTGATTCAATTTTTTCCGGGCTTTGGCCCACAGGAGACACGCGGGCAAAAGCGGACGGGAAAATGGCCGCCATGGAAAGTGTAGTGGGGAACAGTTAAAAAAGAAACGCTGCCGCCAGCCAGAGTTTTGTGCACATTTTCGGTCTTCCTGGGAGGGAAAGAGAGCGAGAGTGAGAACGAGAGAGAGACGGTGAACCCTTGTGCGAAACCCTTTTATTAACGCATGCTTTCGTCTATTTTCCAATCCGATTTTTTTTCTCGATATTCACCGCGTGGCTGGCTGGCGTCGTGAGGATGCGTTACTTCCGGTTATTTCAGCCCAATCTGCACATTTTCCAACGATTTTTTTTTTTTTTTTGGTGGGGCGAAAAGAATTGAAACACAAAGAGGAGCGCCAAGGGGCCACGGCATCGACGAAAAGAAAAGTGTTTTTTAAGAGACCACTTACTGAGCGCTACGCACACACACGGCGCGCGCGCGCGTGCGAAATGCATTGGATGCCGTGTGTGTGTGTGCGCCTTCTGTCGACCCTCCCCCGATGATTGACGAAATTTGATAAATTGCTTCGAAAACGGCAGCATAAACACCTTTTTTTCGAGCGAAGGCCCAGGGCTTTGATGGGGGGATGTGATGCGCGAAAGGAATTTCCAATAAATTGTGGACGCCGGAGAACTGGGCCGGCCACGTATGCAGAGGAGATGCTGCACGCATCGGTGACTACCGATGGTAGGGGGGTTTTTCGGTTTTTGGAGGCTTTCGCAGAACAAATCCTATTGATTTCGGGCCACGTGCCACGCGCCAGCCAGTGATTCAGCGCGTGATTGATAATCGTTGGATCTTTGAGGGGCACCATATTTGCGAATGACCCAATTATCGTAAGGGATTTTACTATTAAACGTTATGTCCTCTGTGCCACTGTCCTCGACCTTTCTCGTTCTTTCTCTGTCTCTCTCGTTGCTCTATACATTTTTTGCGCCCATATGGCGCACGCTTGTCGAGGATGGCGCCAAAAACTTCTAACTGCACCGTCTGCAATACGCCTCCCCCCCGCCGAGAGACATGAACCGGCATATAGTGCGTTGGTGGTGGTGGTCCCTCTGCACAACAAGAGCGAAGCCAAACAAAAACTAGATAAACAAAACGGGCAAGCACCGGAAGCAGAAGCGTCCCATAGGGAGCCGGAGCGAGTGCACACATAAATCACGGAATTCACTTGATATTCTCTCGCCGGCCGGCCAATCAGGAAACGCAGTGCGCCGTGGAGTAGTAGTGATGGGAAGGCGAAAATTATGGATATTTTTAAGGATTTTTTCAGCCCTCGCCGGATTAATATTCCACGAAACAGGAGAGGTTGCACCCTTTGTGACTCGTTCCGCCCAAAAACGGACTTCTTACAGACAGTTCGCGTGAAAAGGAAGCAGGGATATTATGCAGTAACCAATATTTATGAGCACTAACACCACCTTGGAGCTCCTCTTTGGGCCGTTACTTCGCCCAGGCCACCCCAAAGGATACTTGGGCCTTTTCTCTTTCGAAACCGTACGCTAGACATGGATCGGGTGTGGGGGGGTTTAGAGTTAAAGCAAAGGCCTTTCGCGTATTGTTTCCTACCTACGAAAATCGCAAAGGATAATGGTGTGGGTAAGGGCCAAAAAGGCCACCAATCTTTCAGCGGCATTGCTGTTGTGGCACTACGGGAAACAGTTTCATCGTGGTGTCCTTTCCTTCCAAGAGGCAGCTCCTTCGTGGACACCTTCTACAGTCAATTATTGAGATAGGAGCCGAAACGAGGAATGTGCCTTGAAGGCCCTAGTTCATAGAATAGAACTTTTTGGACCACCTAAAATTGTGATCACTTTAAAGGTGATGACATATATTTAGAAGATGAAAGAAGGATTTTTCAATTTCATTTTTTAGCCATAGCATCGCACATTTTTTGTATCACAATGCAAAACATTTTCCGCATCACTCGCCACTCGCCTCTTCGTGGCTCTGCGTCAGGATCCTGGCATTACTATCGCATTTTCCAACAACAGCAAATAAAACGCTGCCCTGTGATTTAATGTGTGTCTACTAGTAATTACTAAAATCCCGATTGATTGCGCTCCTGTCTAGTTAGTTGGCTTCCCCGTTTTTTCTTCTAATGACATGTCTGCCCCGTTTCCGTCTGGAGAAAGGGAAAGCGCACCCATGTCGCCGAGTGAATGACAGAAAGAGAGATCAGAAAGAGAAAAGAGTCTTATCATCTTCAGTGTGAAAAACCATAAACCAAAACATCAAACATCGAAAACCACACACCCGCTCCCGATGCTGACGATGATAGCCAAAATGATGATGGGTTTGGGTTTTGGTTTTGGTACGGACAGAAGCTCTCTCTCTTTCTCTCTCTCTGTCGGATATTATCTTCACGGGAAATTTCGTTGAGTGAGGAGATGTTTGCGAAAGGATTTCGTTCAGTTCCGAATTCCCGCCAACTGAGACCGGCTGTCTGTGTGTGTGTACACCGCGGGGTATGTCCTTCCCTTTCACACACACACACACACGGAGAAGCAGACGATAACACGATGATTGGTATTGGCGGACGAGAAGGAAGGCAAACAAAAAAAACGCCCTTATCGCTCCCCGGCCGTTAGGTGCAGGTGATGATTTAATCATGTAATATTTCACCTTATCGCCTCTTCGCGGGAAAATATAATTTGAGAGGAGCATTCAATAAGAGGGAACACCATCGTGCACCGGTTCTGGGAGCGAATGGCTGGTTGTCTCTCTCTCCCTCTCTTTGTGTGGCGACGCCGTCTCGTTTCGTAGGGATTCTTCGTAATTGGATTTCTTTGGGGCTTAGCTCCAAGTCGCATCCAAGTCACCAGAGGATGCACTTTCATTGAATGCGATCCGACGAATCAAAAGAACGTCATTCCGTTTCCTGCGTAGATTCTGTCGACTACTACACTTTTGGCTAAACCCTTAATTTCCTGTCTAACAGCGCTCAGAGTCCTTCTATGGCAGCTTCTCTCGCACAGGCTCCGTAACATATTCGTAGCTTTCGATTTTGTTCGTCCCCGGGCAACAATGTCGCCCTGTCGTCGGTCGTGCCCGGCTATTTCCTTCTACCCGCCAACAAATGTCCTGCGTTCAAGTCCCACGCACCGACCGCGGACCGAGCGCGGGAGGAATATTTACAATTTGCTGCCTCGTTGTTGCGAGGTACATACCACAAAACTCAATTACATGGAAGAGATAACAGGGAAATTTGCACATAAACGCACACACAGGCACAGGGGCGGATAGATGTTATGTGATGCATACATAAGAAGGTGGCCAGAGCCAGTGCCGCGCAAGGCGCAAGGCATATCTCCCCCATCACCAGCTCTGGCTGGCTGGCTGGTGGAAAAAAAAGCGGAACCTCACAGGAGAGTGAAGTCGAACAGTGCGCAACTCACAATCACACCCGCGCGCGTATCCTTCTCCTGTGGTGCTGCCTGCAAGGCACTTGCTCCGACGGAGTGAGCAGCGCAACGCGCAGTGAACAGTGTGAGAAGCACAGAGCTCGTCGACCACGACGACGCATGGCACACTAAAGAGTGAATGAACGAGAGACAATGAGAAAAACCAGACTCTCTCTCCCTCTTGCGCTTGCAGCTCTAGCAGCAGTTGGCCCGGCAAGGATAAAAAGGAAACGAGATGTTGCTCTGACTCCCGGGCTAGAAAGGGAAAGGCGTCCGGAAAAAGCATGATCACCATCCGTCCGCTGGCTGCCTTTCGACGCAAGCACACAAACACACACACACACGCAGACAGGAGCCTTAGCCAGGTTTTTATCAGCATTTGCTGCCCGGCCATCGACAGATGTGTCAACTTTGATGAGAAATGATCGATGAGACAAAGCTGACAGTTCTCGCTTATGGAAGGAGCGCTCACGCACGTCAAAAAGGAGGCGAAAGTGTAACCGAAACCGGAAAAGGGATAACATAAAAATGTTAATGGGCCGCAGAAATGGACAGAGAAAAGAAGCAGAGAGCAAAACCAGCAACTCGAGCTCGTCAAAGCAATGGCCGACCGATGGCCAAAGTTTGAAGGTTTGGGGTGTGGAGAGAGCAAGCAAGGACTCGGCGCGCCAAATAAACCCTCTGGAGGAACCGACCAGAGCGCGGTTCCGAGAACGTGTGCGCGCCTCACGGGCTCTCGGGCGGTGCGAATAAGTTCGATGTCCTTTCGGGATTTGTCTCGTATCCCCCCGGACCGGACGTAATGGTCTTCTCTCTCGCCGGGGGAAAAGTTTTGTCCATGTTTTTATAATCCACGCGGGCTGCTTTCCACGTTCTGCTGGCTCCGTTTCCCTACCATCTTGCTCTCTCTCTCTCTCTCTCTCTCTCTCCCCCGCTCGCTTTCACTCTCTCACTCATTTTCCTTTTAAACGCAATCCCTTTCATTCTGTCCTACGGGGCCCATCGCGCACACCGTCACGCGTCGTTGGTTTCGTCGCAAACAACGCACACACCAACACGACGGCACACTACCGCACAGCTTTCCATGGCCGTGGCGGCTTTCCACGCTTCTTCCAACCAACAACGACGACGACGGGGTGTTCCGTCGAGGGTTGCACGGGATCCCGCCGCTCCGGAACACAACAATAACAATACATCGCCGCAACCGCATATGCAGCATCGGAGGCAGCATGATGATCTCTACGACACAGCCATGTGTGGCACCCCCGTGCGCCCGTGCATTGCGTGACACTTTCTCTTTTAACTTTCGTCTAAATATGTTGCTAAAATATTTGACATTTGAAAACATGTAATGAAATGCCATTTTTTTTACATAAAGCCATACACCAAAGGAAGCATAAAATAGAAACACAACCAAAGACCAACCCACAGACCAAAGTCAACCCACATCTCAGGTCGTTTCGGGTTCCGGCACTACGAAGTATCAGCTTCGAAGGTCGCAACAAAACCACAATCTGACAGTTATGCGGGGGGAGGAGGTGTGGATTAAGTAGTGAACGTTTTTCCCCCGGGGCAAAGGACCCAACCAAAACTTAGTTCCCGCCCCACGAGGATGCGCGAATCCTTCCTCCGCCCGCGCGAAAAAGATAACGAAAGAGCACCGCCGGATCGATCGAAATCAACAGCCAGGTAGTGGGGTGGGGTTACTCTGGGTGCGTTCTGGTCCGGGGACACGGTCTAGGTACGTTTCTTAGTTGCATCTGAAATTAGGCTCCTGCGTAGATACTGTCAAACACCAACCATCCATCAGTCGCCGATAGTAATCAGCGCGCTCCTCTGGCTCCTCTGGCAGGCCCAATTAGTTGGCCAATCCCGACCGGAAGATTCCCTGTTTTGTGGCCAACTAAGAAGGCACGTGTTTCAAGCGCAAACCACGTCCCGCGAGTTTATCCACACGACTTTTGGAGTGAAGATAAAGATTTGTTCAAGAAGTGTGTTTGTCAAGCCCGAGGTTCCGCGCGGCAGGTTCGCCGACGAACGAGAGTCGAACCATCAGCACCACAATGACTTCGATTGTGTCTCGGGCCGATGGTGGGGGCTTGGTCCGCCGGGACCATCGCGAGACCAACAATGAGCTACGCGCGATCGTGCTCCACATCAACAAACGCAAAGGGTTCCGTGGTGGAGGCCAATGTTTGTGTGCTGTCGGGATAGCCGTGGACTATGCGCAATCAAGGGCAATAGAGAAGAAAAGTCATCCATCCCGCTCGCTCGCTCGTGTTCCTTTCCGGTGGCATGTGCATTTCGAAGTCCGCGTGGTTCGCTCGCTTCCAGGAGCCCCATCATTCCATCAGAAGCGCACTCACGCTCTCCGTTGGCTCGCGATAACGACCGACCGAGAGTGTGTCGAATACGACGACCGGGCCAAGTAGGCCTCCACCACCCCGGAGAGCGAGACAAAACACCCGACGGCGGCTCAACCGAGAAACCGGTTTCCTTCGAGGGGCCTTTTAACTGGCCTCTCTCCCGGGGCATGTCATCTCATCTGTCTGATCCCAACACAACCCGGCTGGCTGCCTGTGCCCCCGTCCACCCATCGCTGTGCGTGGGGTCGCGGAACACGCACCCAAGAAACCAGAAACCCTCTCCTGTCTCTCTCTCTCTCTCTCGCCATCTTTGTTGCTTTCACTCGCTGCGAGAGAGCATAAAGTCGCAGCAAGCTTCGCACACCGCACGCCGGTCGGTCGGTCGCGGGGCACGTTCAACTCTCGTGTGCCCTACTCCCGAAAATATAACTACTTTGAAAATTGCACATAAAAAACGTCCCGCCGCGGTTCGAAAAGAGCGATACTATCGACGGGAGCACGCACACACACAGGGCGAGGAGCAAACGAAACAAAAACCCGGACCGAAGATGAATTATGATGATGCCATTCTCCATCGTTAGTGCTGCTGCCGACGCCGCTGAAGAAGCATTGCGCCCGGCGACGGGAGTGTGAATGAGAAGGAGTTAGCATGCTTCGGAGGAGCGAAGGAGCGACACCACCACCTCATCATCATCGTCAGCAGCATCAGCACCGCCGTCATCATCATGGCCAACGGGAATCACGAATAGGAGAGTGGAGCGAGAGAACGAGATACTGAAAGAGAGAGAGAGTGCGAACACGCCGAAAGGAACCCGTTTTTGCGAGGGCGCATAATGGCGTTGCACGCAGCAGCAGCAGCGGCGGCATCAGGATGATGAATGTATGTTAAACCTTGGCTCCCTCGCGAGAGAAAGAGAAGGCCCGAGAACTGGTTGGACCGGGTTCCCTTTGCTCCCGAGGTTCCGGGGATCAGGTTTCGCGCATCAACCCACTCGCGTTACGCGCGCGAGGGAGAGACCGCCCTTGCTGTGTGTGTGTGCGTGTGTGCAGCAGGACTCTCCACCAACACACACACGCAGCACCATCTTACGCATCTGTCACCGCCAGCAGCGCAGCATGTGGTGGTGATAGGGGGAGAGAAACGTTCGCGGGGCGCGGGCGCTAGCCACGGGGCCGGGATCATGTTAAAGAGATGGCCGGAAGGGCTTCCACCCCTCGGCGGCCAGCAACCCCCCACTGCACGAACCGGCCAACGCAGCTGCGGTAACATTCGGGTCCAAAATTGTGCGTTGTGTGTTTATGGCCATGGTGGTGGTGGTGGTCCCCACGGACTGTGCGCCATTCGCCAAAAAGGACAGCGCACCAATCCGTTCCGTGGTGGACTGAGACCGAGCCTCTGTGTGTGTGGGGAAGAGCGAGAAAACAATCCGCGCTGGATAGGGGAGACTGGGACTCGGACGGGAAGCAGCCTGCACAGGCGTTAACAGAATTTAAACAAAGAGCAGCCAAAAACGAGGAAAACCAGATGAAAAGAAAAAAGAGACATAATTAATGGAAATAAAAAGAAATCATAAATACCTTTTAGTAAAAAACATAGAACCGCGAGGTCGTTCCATTTTCTATCGGGCGACCACTTTCCGTGACCGCCGCTCTCATGTGTGAAATGTGTGTGAAGCCTGCCTGTCTGCGCGCTGCTTTGTTTGGTTGATTAGTTGGCAAGTGAACATAAAAGAAGCATCGCTCGGCGGCACGATCTAGTAAGCCGGAGGATGTGGTGCAGCAGCAGCATAGCGCCGCGACCGGTGCATATGATCATCACCCGCCAACCACAACAACGCAAAAGGGTTACTCTCCTGCCGCGAAACTAATAAACTGCGATATGTACGCGCACACACACACAGCGCGGAATGGCAAAACAATAAAACGATAAATCCAACACACAACAAACCGAACAAACCATTTGGCAGTAAAACGGAACGGAAAACATTCAAGCAAGCAACAACACAGAGCACACGGCAGCAGCAAGTTTCTCTACCTCGGAAAATCAGCGCCTCCTTCAGCGTGTGCTCTCTCCCGCTCTAACTCGCTGTTCGATTGACGCTCGCTTGCACGCGGCCGCTACACTTGACAGCCGAGAAGCGCGATGCGTTACGTGGCGTTACGCGCGGTGTGTGTGCGCGTTACGCTGGCTGGCTGTCACTGTCGTCTGCGTGTTTTATCCTTTCGCTGCACTCTCTTTGATCTCCCTTCTTTTCGCTCTTGCTCGATCACCACACACTCTCTCGCTCGCTCACTCTTACTCACTGGTCAGCGTTCTGCTCTCTTTCACACGCAGTGCGCTCACGCACGCACGACACAAGGCGCAGAGAGCGGCGGAGTTTATCTTTCCCCACCACGGGCCCTGCGGACTGCCGCCACCCGAGTGCGATGATCGCCGATTGTTGACTCACGCGACGTTTCTCGGGGGCACACTTTTTCTCACTGGAAGGTGTGTATGCTTCACCGAGTGGGGCCCATTGTTTTTTCGTGACGGACAGGAAGACAGCGCCGCGGGTAAAAAGTATGTGACGACGGGACCAGACGCACTGAGACGGGGATGGTCATTTATCAACGCACGATACACGAAAGAATCGGAGAGCACAACGTGCGGCGGTCAGGAGCCAGAAAAGATTTCGTGCGAATCTCGCAAGGAACGAAACAAACTGAACCGCTGCCATCGCCCAGCGCCATCGCCAACTCGCGGCCGGACGGATGGACGCATAGCTGTCGCTCGGGGTGTGTGTGTGCGTATACAAGGGGCAACGGTGTGCGTGCGTATATGCTGCACTCATTCCACCCGCCGCGCGCTTGCATGCCTTTCACTCTTGCGATGGAATAAAATTCCTAGAATCAGTTGTCCCTCTTTCACACCGCACTGCTGCATCCCGCTCTGGCCCAAAAGGTTGCTGTGCTTGAGATGCATTGAACATAGAGGGCCTTAAAAATATGCTCTGCGCTTTTTTTTGCAGCACAGCGTGGAATTATATAGTGAACACACACACACACACACAGCAACATGGGTGCGTGTGCGCGGGCGCGCGCTACATCCCTACCAACCGCGGAGTGGTGCCTGGCGGGGCCGACGAGAGCAAAAAGAAAAGGCCATCATCGCGCACATCATCATCATCATTAAATGTGTCGGATTCGTCCATTCCACTAGACCTGCGAGAGGGAGCAGCAGAAGACGAAGACCGCACCACCGTATGTAATCTCCTGTCTCGCTTCCTCACGAAGCAAAAAAGCAGCAATCGACACCCCACCGTATTTTATTCCTTTTTTTTCGTTCACAGGGCGACAACGACGACGCTACATACCCGTCGCGGGAGCGGCAAGCGCCTGCGTACTCTACCTCTGCGTGGTTATGTTTGTGTATGTGTGTGTGTAGCTCGAAGGGTACGAAATGCTCCGCTGTGTTCAGCGCCTGAACGCGAGAAAGAAAGAAACCCCTATTGGTGCCGTTTATCGAGGGAAGCGAAGCAGGCGCTGCGCGAGCAATGGCGGCTGAAGAACGCGACCCAATGTGTGTTGGTGTGTGTGTGTGAGAACGCATAACCTAGCCGAGTGTGTTGTACGGGAGAAAACGGAACGAACAGCGTTTGTTGGCTCACACTGCGCGCCACGGAAAGAGACAACCTAAGGAGTCGCGCCATTCCGAAAGCGAATCAGGGGATTTCATTATTTTTTTTTCTCTTTAGTACATAGATCGAAAAGGGGTTCAAGAGATGGGCAAACGAGAGAGGGAGAGAGCGAGGGGAGAAACGAGTCTCCGTTCCGCCAGATGTTGGCCTGACCCGTGACGGACAGACCGCGGATGACGGGACGGAAAGGCCCGTAGGTGTGGTGCGTAACAGCATGGTGTGAGTGTGCGTGTGGACACTGTGTGTTTGCCTAGAACCCGATGCACACCGATGCAGGCCGATAAAGTTCTTTGGAAATATTGGGAAAAAAAATAAAAGTCCCCCTTCTAATCCCACACACCGTACCAGTTCGTACACCTCGCCCTGTTTCGGGACAGGACTCGCACCGGGTTAGGCGTAGGATATTTTTTTTTATACGCCCATTAGACGCCAGTTTCGGACCATGTCCTGCGCCTGTTAGCCCTAACATTAGATATGCACAAGTCCCATTGACACTGGTTTTAGAGATGATCCTCGGTCGGAAGAATTGCAATGCTCAGGACGGCATCCGTATGAAATGTTTTGCATTTGACATCTCGTCTGTTCTTCGTCTTTCGTTCCAATTACCCTGCGGTCAAGTTTCGACACGGTGATTTAAACGTCCGGCTCTTCTGTCATTCTGACTTGGGTTATCCAGCACAAAATAGAGTCAACTTAACCAAGAAAAAACTCTGTAAGAATCCCATATAATCGAAAATTGTAGTTCCGTCAAAGGATCAAAAAACATACCCACACACACGCACACACATACGCAGTAGAACAGAATCATGCAACGAGTTCGCGTTCCTCACACAACGTCTCTCTGTTCCCAAAAATTCACCATGAAATTATCCATCATTTTCCTCTATCCGTTCGAATGCCTGCATTCTGCGGAAAGGACACTGCGGAGGACGACCACTTGCAGGGAGCGGACGCCGTAAAGGAACACAGAGGACCCAGAGAAGAGTGAGCCATTATTATTATTAATGTCCATTTTCGATTCGTGTTTGTCCATTGTCTATACCGTGCCCTGCTTTCGTTCCTTCATTTATCATCCGTTCCATTTTGTCCGTTTTCCGTTCCCTTTTTGTTTCGTAAAGACGCGAACGCGAAAAAGAATTCTTGCCTACAAGGGAGCATTCTACTGAATTACTGTCGACGTCAGCCCACGCACGGCAGGGCATCAGTTTTTGGGACTTTACAAAACCTCGTTTCTTTCCTCGTTAAATCGTTCTACGTCCCTTTTTTAATGATGGTATTCCTAGATTATCGTTCGAAATTAACAAACTAAAAGAAGTCCTAATCAATAAAAGCAATAATTCTATTCACGCAACAATTCAAGAGCTAATTATCTGAAGATTTTCAAGTTAACTAAAAGTAAGATGTTGTTTGATATTAGTTAAAAGACACAAAGCCAAGACTTGATACCTTAGACTTATTAAGTAGCTGCAATCCCAATATGGAATATCTCTATACTCTTATTCCAATTGATTTTTTTATTTTTTTTTTTTAATTTTGAAATCTACCAACGTTTCAGAAAAAATAAAATTTCAAAAAGATCGACAAAAACGTAATCCCTGGCAGCACTCAGCATGGGTGAAAATAATCTATGAAGGACTTTTGCAAATTACCAAACACATTAATCATTGTCAAACGCCACAACGAAACCCAAAGGTTGCACAAAAAAGGCAAAATTTACATAAATTTTAGTCAAAAAAAATGAGTTTGAAGCACATTGCCAAAAACGCACTTCCTCGGTGGTAGAATGCAACCTTTGCGACACTGTCCCGAAAAAGAAGGACCGTGTGTGCGGCCGCATACCAACAACTGGCAGAAACAAAAAAAAGGATCACCACCAGCCCTTCTCTCTTCTTCTTGCTGTTGCTGCCATTTTTCCTCCCCTTGGTGCCACAGCTTGCCGCAACCCTCCGTACGTCACATGCAGACCCGACCACCGCCTGTTCATGTTCTCAGCATACACACCACCACACGATCAGAATCCGGCAGAACAACCGACCGACCGGCCGGAGGATTGATCGTCCCGCAGGCAGCGAAAGAAGAAGGCAGCCCAAAAACGGAGAGCCGCCAATGCGGAGCGAACAGGCGGACACAGCAGAGACCCGACAACACGACAGCATAATTTATGCTTTCGATCGTCGTTCTTCCATTCCACGCATTCCTTCTCCAATAATGGGCTCGCTGCTCGCTTTCTCTATCTCTCTCTGTCTCTCGGGCCAAATAATGCAATCTTTCAAGCAAGGAAACGGCCCCCGAAACCGAACATGGTGTGTGCCAAAGCAGCTAAATTAATCCTTCCGTGGGCTCGTTCTGGTCAGGCATCCCCGAGGGGGAAAAGACTCGGCAGCAGCGCGGCGTCGTCGTGTGTGCTGACAACCGTCCTGCTGAATATCGGAGGGTGACGCAAAAGCAACTCCAAACCAATAATAGGGCCCCGGACCCGGAAAATGCAGTTCGATGTTTGGCCAGCCCGCGCTGTAAAACGAAAGGGGCGCACAAAATGTAACCCTCGGCGAGAAATCGAGATGATAAATTGTCGTCGCCCTTTGAACCCCCCTCTTGTGCACGTCAATATCGCCCGCGGTTCACTGGCTCGCTGGGTAACATCATCGGGAGGGACAAAAACCGAACGGCTGGAAAAAGAAGGAAAATCGCCCATTCAATCGTCCCGTCAGACACTCTTGTGCCCGAACCAGCTACGGCCAACACACGCACGCACACAGAAAACGCAGTGCTGGTGGTGGTGGTGCGCCAGTGAAAAGGATCCGTAATCCGCCATTATAAATGGCTCGAGACAATTTCCCTTCCCATTCGGCTCGCTCTTGGCCCTCGCCACTATTCACTGGTCCAGAACGAAGGGAGATTTCAAGGAGTGTACAAATGGTCCCCGAGGGAACCACGCTGAAGTATCATAAGGAGGGAGACAACGAAAAAAAAAAAAACCAGCATATGGAAAACAGTGACGCCATTTTGTTTCAATTTATCCTGTCCAGGGCAAGCCAGCCGATAACGATCACCTCTAAAACCGACGGAAAAGACACATAATTGTGGCGTGTGATTCAAAATGGAGATAATGATCTCTTTTTGATATCCTGGTTTACAGTTGATTGAGCAAACGAAGCGATTCGTGATCGGGAAATGTTTACGAAACCGTTTTACTATTAGTTCAAATTACCTCGATCTTTGACAGTCTAAAGTCTCAACTCCGAGTCGACATTCAAAATTTCAAATCGTGGATCAAACATCGATTGTCATCTTCAGGTTTTGCATAAAGTGGAGTTAGAATTAAACATAATTGATGACATGGTTGTTCTTAAAATCGAAAATTCTCCCCAAAAATCCTTTTTAAATCGCATGGCTCTACTACGTTACTACTCTGTGCGATCCTGTTTTCTAACCCCCACGCGATCGTGGTCTCTAAACATTGAGTAACTAATCGAATCCTCGAAGTGATCGTGCCCATTTTCCATTAATTTTGCAAACGAAACGCAATATTCAAACTGGTAATGAGTGAAGCCTAAGTTTGAATTTGAATTTAAAAGGTGTAGAAAACCATTGGCTTACCTTTCTGTTCGATGATCCTCTTTTATGGTGCGCGCTGATCTTTCTTCCAGTTGGACTGTCTACCGTTGTCGATCACTCTCAATCGTTGTCGATCTTACCAATCACGTCGAACGAGAATCCTCTGAAAACGAGCAAAAAATAGAATAAGATAGTTTCCCGGCACAATGTCTTAGCAGTGGGCCCCGCTACGTCCCGCTCGCGTATGTTTAATTAAGTTGAAATGGATAAACAATCAAAACGCATATTTCTTCAGCAATGAGTCTTTTTGCACGAGAAATGAGAACATTCTGCGCGAAAAGATCAATTCTTCGGATTTGCTGCTTCTTATGCGAAAATCACGCCGAACGGCGCAAGCGCCATTTATTTTCGCAATTTTTTGCACATATACTAGGAAAAGGAAACGTAGTAATATCTGTAGTATCGAGAATCCATCTCAACGTAGTCAATGGTCTACACGAGAATAACGAGCTATTTGATTGAAAGGTTAAGAGAAAATGCTCTTTAAAACTGCGTTGGACAGCCCCAAGAACTCTGTTTTCGGACTCGGAATGTCTATGACCCGGTTGATTCTCTCGATAACAAATCTATCAATCAAGCTTAAGATTAATAAAAGAGTTGAAGATTGAGACAAAAGCATTCAGATTGAAGCATTTCTCCAACATTCAACGTAGAACAATCGAATGACAAAAGTGGCATCGTGATTATTACCATTATTAGCACTACCACATGTATGTACTGAGAGTCTGAACATAATACTAATGTCTACCAGAAAATAAGTTGCCAGCCACCAGATTGAACCATAGCGGAGCTACTAAAAAGAACACAACAAGGAAGAACGCGGCCAGGCAACGAAATGTAGAACCCCCCAGACAACAAAGCAGACTGGGAATTTTGTCCCTCTCTTTCGCCCCTGTGGATGACTCACTGTAAAGTCATCTCTCTCTCCTTCATACACACGAATGCTGCATGGAAGCGTGCATATGCGGCTATGTTTAGAATAATGTCGCCGTTCGTGTACCTGACAGCTGCGCGGCCATCGTTCCAAATGTAGGGGAAAGGCACCAGCTCACAACACAAACACACACTTTCTCGCCTGCACAAAGCAATCAGACACAACACATTTAACGCTTCCATTGCCACAGCCCAACTGTGAGGCTTGTGAATCCCCTCCTATGGCTAATAAAGCAAAAACAGGACCAAGCATATAGGGAGCCGAATAGCCCATCCCACTCTGCGTAGAACAGCTCGATGGAGGGGAGATTTGAGAACGAGGGAAGGGATTGTATAAAGGGTACCGGGTATGTAAATTGGCTACAAATTAGGGGAAGTAGAAGAGAAACTCAACACATATGTAGAATGAGAAGGAATGTCACGCCAAACGAGATGCGTCACTACCGTCGTCCTTTTCTAACGCATCCATTCGAACAGAAGCGATTGAGACAGCTCGCTTTGGGAGGCTCATTTGCTCTTTTTCCCTTTCCCGCTCACTCACCTAATGCAACAAGGCTAATGGTAGGTTTTTTTACGAACTGCGCCATCAAAGAAGAACAAACACGAAAAGCAAACAATTTAAAGAAAACAGCGACCAACGTACGTTCGAAACACGCCACCAGAGAGCCAACGACGACGAATGGACGATTTGTGTTCCGTTTATTGCGGATGCCGTCGACCAGCGAAAAAAAAACAAGAATTACAAGAACATCATTGGATTTGTGAGTTGACCGATGGCGGCCGGTTGGTCGCAGAGGTTCCACCTCGGACATTTTTGTGCCAGCGAACCGTGACCGATCAGCAGCAGTGGGGGACGCAACAACAAGCAATGATAATATCTCAATTCTTCGCGTTGATTGCGAGACAGGCTACGAAGGTGCTACTCTGGCACGTGAAACTGTCGCCCGGAGTGTTATTCATTCGTCCTTTCATTTAATGAAATTCTGTCTCATTATTCAACCCCAATCCCGGGAGACGAAGCCAAACTTTGTTTAACTCCTTAGCCGGGGGTCAGAGCCGCTGAGGAAGAAAACTTCGCCACAAACCACCAGACAGCGTGCGCCTACTGCGTGAGCGAGCGAACGTTGCGTAGGGTGCGCCATCAGGTGTGAGTGTTGAGGGAGACGCGAGTGAGATAGACTAGGAAAGCATGACTGGGTGAGACACACCTATCTCACTTGCATTGCATTTTTGGCACCACCACTACAGGCCTATTCGCTTCTCGTCGTCGTCGTCCCATTCTGTAGGAATCGCTTAAATTTGTGCGTCCAAAAGCGTACAGCGGTGTGTTCCAAACTTCTTCTCACAACAATTAGGTTTTTTTTGACAAGCACTGTGTGTGAGCCGCGGCTCCCTGGTAGACCACAACAAAGTGAACAATGAATGGCTGTGGCCGCCAAGCGAGTATCTTATCGCGTTTTCTCCATTTTTCTACCACCGATGCTGAAAACATGGTAAACGCAATAACGCGCGCATTGAAGTTGCACCTCTTCGCACCTCGGTTTGCAGTATTCGCCATCGCGTTGCTGGTTTTGATTCATAAGCAATCTGGCCTTAGACGCGTTTCTCAAGCTAACCTGCGAGTTTAGATCTTTCTTTGCCGAAATTTCTTCTTGAATTTCGTTCAAACTTTCTTCTTAAACAGACTTCTTGTAGCTTATGCTCCGGCATACAGTAGTTTTCAGTTTGACCAAACCGCATTTTAAAGCACAGAGCGCGCTCATGTCTGTTGTGAAGAATTTGGTCCAACTTACGACGGAAGAGTATTAGGAACGGCACCCAAATTCTCGGGCAAATTTAGCTACTTACCAAACATTCAATACTGAACAATCGAAAAAGCGATTCCCAAAAACTTTGGGCCAAAACAATTTCCAACTGCCGGCGGGATTTTAGCCGTCGAGTTGCGAACGCGAACGGTTCTTGGGGCGAGTTCTTCTTGCCTCCAAAGTTGTTTCCACAATTTGCACCGAAATCGGGTCAGACGTGACGGACGCAAGACTTCGATTACTTTAACGATGGCCGGAAGTGGCCGCCGCCACAAATCGGTCATCTGGAAAGTTCCGATAATTTCGGCGGAACAAACTGTGAATGGGTGCGCCCGGCGCGCGGCCCTGGAAAAAAGTTCCGTCGGCACTAGCGCTCCCGAAGTACCAGGAGACCATGGCCACCGGTAGGTGCCTCGTGCGTCAGGAAATCCCACACGAACGCGGTCACAAAACCGAACCGCGACCGCGGCTTGCTTGAGCAGAGAAAGAGAGCGACTGAGCGAGAACGAGAGAGCGAGAGATGCGAAGAAAGTGCGAAGAGAAGCGAACGACACAAAAAGATACTCGCAGTAGACCATCTTTTTGTCATCTCACACCACCATCTCGGCAGAGAGAGAGAGAATTGGAGAGTGCGTACGCGGCCCCTACCGATTGACGGGCAGGGGGGACTGCCAACATCATGAAACACGCGAACGCCATAAATAACCTCCAAAAACCCTGACAGAGCCGCTCTGTTGCTGGTGAGAAAAGATGGCTGTCGCATGGCTTGAATTCGCCGCGGCCATTCGTGAGCCGAGAAAAAGAGAGAGAAAGAGAGATAGCGTAAAAGTACCAGGCGCAAAGCTAGAATCACTGGCGATGGGACCGATTTGAATGTGGTAGTGTGGTGCCATCGGCAACGCGAGGAACCGAAAAGAATGGTTGAAAGGATCATTTATAGTTGATTCCACAAGGATTCGCGTGTTTCAGATAATTCCCTTCAGCAGCGTGGACATGCGGCACGGAGCACTTTGACAATCATTTGTTTACACCACATCTCCGTGACGCATACACTGTCAAATTGTCTGGCAGCCACACGCACACACCGAAACGTTTCGGCCCACAATGCTGTCAGTCGTCGACCGAGCCAACTGACAGCACTTTGCCAATTGTCTAAAATCGGTGCAACGCGGGGGCACGGTCAGTGTGTTTATCGCGCAGGCAGATAAGAACGTTCCGGACCACCACCACAGATCGCACAATAATCTGGCATCTACGACGAACCAGCTGAGCCGTGTGTAAACATTACAAATTTGTGCTCACACTTTTTGGACGGCAGAGTGCAAACAGCGAAAATTGGTGGGCGATAATATGGGACGTCTTGAGGCAAGTGGTTCGCGATTTTGATAACACACCCGGATCAGTTCGGTTGTGGCGACAGTTAAAGACGGAGCGCAGCGCATCTTTACTGTTATTTTGTGTGTGTCCGGTCCGGGCGGCGAGAAGTAAAGGTAGATATTGTGGTTTGCGATACAGCACAAATCGTTAGATAATTACTGTTCGCTTTCCGATATACCGTGTGCCAATTTAACCAGGTGCGAAATAGATGAGTTAAGGTTTCTGCAAACCCGCTGCTTTGCGCAGTGTGACCTTGAATATCGAAGAGCAAGTATATTCCGTCAAAACTTTCGTCGGTCCGACCAAACAACCGTCGAGCGCGAGAGAGAAACTGTCAAACGCGAAACTCACTGCAAAAGTCAAACGCACGCACACAGCCATGTGTGATGCGTGTGTGTTGGTGAGCGCATGGTAACAATATTTTACCGGCCGGGAGAGGCAGCAAAACAGAACACAAACAAAGCCCGCACGGCGATTTGTGCGACGTTGCCAGATCATCGTAGGCAGCGCAGCGCAACTTGTAATTTTTGGCCCAAAACTCTCTGCTCTCTGCCCACAGAGCGAAGCGCCCAAAAAGAAAGGTTAGGAGGCGGTGTGATGACGGCTGCCGAAAATGGTTAAATACTTTGGTTTGTTTAACGGAGTTTACCAAAAATTGGCGGTGTCCCACATTAGAAACAGTGCAGTGTACTATCGACATTGAGGGTCACTAATTTCTACAAAGTGGTCTAAGCAACCAAGCAGCCGTCGGCATTTGAACGAACAAATTAACTATGAATAAACCTGAAAACCAACCTCGTAAGTTCATAATTCCTTTGAGTGAAGTTAATGCGGGCATATTCTCTTTAAAAAGCGATCACAAAATAAGTGGGTTGCATATAGATTTACAATGTCCTAAAAAAAGGACACAAAAACGCGCCAAATGCAATTGTCAAATGGGCACATGATCACTTTACAACCGCACAGATGACCGCCTCTCCAGCTGCCCATTTAATTAGTTTGTGGCCATTATATGACCTCAGAGGATGGCATAGCTACCGGTTTTTATGTTGCTTTTCGAATTTCGGTAGACAGCATAAAAGACGCAACATAAAGTGCGTTTGACTTTTCACACTTTTTATACCCTATTTGGGTGTCAATAAAAGTTTGTTCAAAATGTTAATGCAACGCTACTGTTTCTTGTAGTTCTATCTTCCGCGTATCGTTCGCAAATGTGGGAATTCGGACCTGACACTCTCGGCGGCGGCCACCATATGATGCTTTGTCGACGAGCCTAAAGTAACCTTGATCCACTTCCGCGCCAGATACCGTATTGTCCGTCCATGTTCTGCTCGCATTCTCGCGCCAGTAATCCTCTGACCCAGTCCAAAAACCCAGCCATGGCGTGCTGCTGCTAGACACTGCAGGCGAAATGTGATGGTCAGTTGGCCGGCTAGCGCTATCAACCTTCACCAACCTGCGGAGTGCGCACCTCAAAAACACGCTCTCACCGTAACTCATCGTGTTTTACACTGGCAAAGCGGAAAAAGGGATTAAAATATGCTTCATCGCCCATCGTGAAGCGTCAACCAATAGGTAGAGCATCGCTTTCGTTCTCTCTCAGGTCAAATGAACAAAGTATCAAGGGGGTTGGACCAACGCAGTAGAGAGTGCCGCTCCACACTGTAAAACAGAAATTTGCTATTTTTCCTCTAAATATTGATTTAAACAGGGAGAAACACAAAAACCATAAAAAAATACCTCTGTATTGTTAAATTGCTTTGACGGCCTTCTCTGGAACAGGAACAACTGGAACTGGAGCGGAACAACTAAGAATCTCACGTTGCCTAGCAATTAAACTGTGCATGGACTTAGGTTGTCGAACAGTTAATCCTATGCCTCGCACCAAGAAGAGTACTTGGCGAAGAAGATTGATCTCTGCCTGAAGGGGATATTCAAACTTACTCCGGTGGCAACTTAGGATTTATATTGAGGAATAACATTAAGAACTTATCTATAAATTGAAATATTTTTGACCGCTTATGGGCACTTTTTTCGCACAAATTTCGATAAAGTTACAAAGTTCGATTGCAAAAGTGAATCCAATGCTTCGGACCATGTTTAAATACTTACAGTTTTAATGTTTCTATGGACAGACGTTTCAAAATTTGCAACGACTGCACGTAACATCCCGACCGGTGGCCACTTTTTCCAGCAAAAACAGGAAGGAAAATGAGCAGAGAATGAACAGAACACATCCTTCAGTTACAATGGACAATCTACTGATTGGCGTATTTCTTGCACAGTGCACTTTGATTGGTGACGCTTTTGCAAGACAGAAAGCGGCTATGATAAAAATAGAAAACTACAACTTTTTCTCAAACGATTTCTAACCCAAAGCGGGATTAAATAAACCGAAAAGGACCTTGAGTGGACCACATGTTGACCGCATGTACCGAACTGACCTCCGTTCTTGTGGAACGACAGGGGAGGTACATTCGGGCACATAATGTAGGGTATGATCCTTCACTCCGAAAACTCATAGCTAACCCACAACAAGGACATTGCTCTTTTTTGGCATATGTCCATAAGTCTGCGCGCCTATCTGCTGCCAGTTCAAAATTTCTTGGTCTCTGCGCTACAGAGTCCAGGAAGTAATGACGACGATGATATTGAAACGCAGGCCGACGAGATAAACAGTTGGACTCTGTGGGACTTAAAATGGGCCAAAGCAATCCGAAGATCGTTATCCGGGCAACTGACCTTAAAAGGGGTGTTATTTATGTATTTCTACGGTGCCACTGTTAGAACTTTCTTACCATGAACCAGCAGAACACGAGTGATGGAACCTTCCAGAGGAAGCGCTGTGGCTGCTGCCAATTCGAAGAAACATTCGGAAAGCGAAATACGGTCACAATGCCCAATCACTCAACGTATCACAGTCACCGGCCGGCCTCCCGACCTATACAGCTCATTCGAGGGCACTTTTTGATAGAAACTTTCGATAAACATGGTTTATTTTCGGAGTATGTTTTTCCACTCTTTCGCTTTTTTGTCACAAACTTCAATATCAATCTTAGATTTAGACAATAAAAAAGGTCCAAACTTCATATCTCGGGGTGCTGTTATAAAATGCCCAATTTTACTGTGCCTTTTTCAAGGCCTACTCGTCGTAGCCGGTAGGGTTGCTCTAAAAAGTTGTCAAGAACATTATGAGCCCGCACACAGCACGTAAAGAATTCCGTTGCTTTTTGGTTGATTACATTCTTTCGCCATTTTATAGAAAGACAACACCATCCAAAAACACCTGGAACATTATCGTTTAACGGCTTTTTCTACCCTGTATTGTGGCTAACGGCGTAGTACTGTGTGCGTGTTATTATTATTTCAGTGCAAAGTTACACAAACTTTGCTGCTTCACGAAAACGAAAAATAGTATCAGAAGAAATTTGAAAAAAATAAAATGTTTTAGAACGCACGGTACCGAAGAATGTTGCAAAAGAAGATTTGTGATTTACACGCTGCTGTGCGTCTGCGTTCGATGATTCGTTGTGCCATCTCCGATACTCTCAAACATGTGCAAGTTTTTACTTGGTGGAACTTGTACCTTCTTTACTTAACACAAATGGCCTCCAGGCAGCCCATAGCGTGCATGAGACAGGAACGGCACGACCGAAGCGGATGAGCGAAAAGTTTTGGCCTTTTCTTAGCATCGCGTTCGCGTTGGGAGAGAAGGAAAATTTGCAAATTTCCTGTCACAACAAACTTTCTCCATTGTTTCCAATCTAAGTCCGGAGAGCCGTGGAGCACGTACTTTGTGCTGCGCTTCCTCTCCAGCAACTGAAGAAGATGCTGTTCAGCGAGTCGAAAATGCTACACCTCAAATCAGCTTGACTCGGATCTAAGGAAGAAAAATGTCCGTGGAGCGCGCGAATGGAAATGAAACGAAGAAAAATGAAAATGGCTAACACTGTCGGAGAGGTATCGGATTTTTTTCTTCGATTGGATGACTTCATCTACCGCGACCAAGACGCAAGAGCAAAACTTCTTCAGTCAGCCTTTCGGCGGCGTTCGCGTCGGAGGCATCACGGGGTGTGCAATGATTATTGATGAGATGGGATTATAATGAGCGCAGCATGCAGATTCCATTATCAAGATAAAGAGCTCACGAAATTGGAGAGATGTATTTATTAGTGTCCTTCCAAGTATGGAGGCAGCAAACGGAACACGGAGAAAGTGCTCACTTCTTTAGCTGTCTGCACCATTTGACTCTCTCTACAGCCGGCTCTTGCCCGAGAGTGCTACAAACAATTAGGACGCACTTGTTAAGTGGTCTAGTTAGCCGCGGAAATTGATCACCTTAAAAACCAACACAGTGCTCTGTTCTCTGTGCTTTGCCCTCGGTGTTTGGTGGTAACGAACTGTAACGCCGTCCCGCGTAACGCATTTAGCAATGCGTAACGCACCTGGGGTGTACTTTCCCACAGCCAACTTCGCATTCGGTTCGGTTGTTCGGCTTTAATGTGTCGCGGGGCGTTGGTGGCGAATGTTAAGGATTTTTTGTGTTACGGCGGCGCCGCTCCCTCCGGGGGCGGCATGTTTTCCGCTTTTTGGTGGGGGCATCCGCCGGAAAGCATAATCTCGGTCGTCGGCACCGCGTCGTTCGTGGGGATAGAGAATTCTTCTGTGCGTGCGTGCGTGCGCGTCGTGTGACCGTGTGTGTGGTGCGCTGGGCCACAGATCCTTTACCGGGAGGGAAGAAAAACCGACATCGACTAGTGGAAGGAACAGTGCCTTTCACTCTATTTTTATTTCCCATGCGAATGTTGGTGCTAGAAATGGTCAACTGCGTCTAGGTGTCCGTTGAAACAACTGCCTGGCGCCTCCAGCACACGCACCGCCCCTCTTTTCTGCTGATTTTTGTTTGGTTTTCCGGAAAATGGCCCAAGGAAATGTTGGGATTCAGCGGGGACGAGGCTTTACCACGTCGTGGAGTTCCTATAAAAGGAACTAACTTTGCTTATTGGTTTATTCGTAGTAATGGTTTGGGGTACCAAGCGCCACAGGTTTGAGATCGCACCAGTTCATTCGTTTACCAATTGCCGGCACTAGTAAGCCGGATTGTATAGGCATTCTGAGCGCTACGGAACTAGCTTCTGGAGCGGTGTAATTATTAATCGAATCTCTTGGCTGCCCGACACAAAAGCCATTCGCATGTATTGGATATGGAATTTGCATCGTGAAATGTTTCTGTGCCCTCCAAGCAGGCAAGCCAACAGGCATCAGCGTACATTCTGGGATCTGTAATCGAAATCACCACAAACATCCAACTTTCGTTTACGATCTAAAACTAGGCTCACAGTTCAACAAACACAGAACCAATTGAATTGAAACAATTGAACTGGAGTGCAATGCTAAAAGTTTCTCAATTCCATTTCAGGCCGATTCGCCTACGAGGCGATCTATGATTAATTCTGAAACCTTTTCTATGCAACGAATAACACTTATTCATCGGTCCGAGAAAGTAATTTACCTGGATGCTAATAAACAACGTATTTTTGCGAACTAAAGGGCTCTGAAGACTCGAAAAGCTTTAACGGCGACGATAAAGGTGTTTTTTGTCTTAGGTCGGCGCTACAGGCTTCCTTAAATCATTACTGTATGCCAGAGGCCAGCCCACAACCAACAACCCCCCCGTGGAGTTCCGCGCGCATTCAAGAACACCGTTGTGTGTTTGTTTATTTCATTTTTGGTGCTGTTTTCATTCGTTCTCCCAATTCCCAATTTTCGCGAGTTTGGCCTCACGATGTTTTGTGACCCCAACACACCAAAGAACCGGTGGCGAAGATGGCACACACCGCGGTGCTGCTCACTGACGATGATGATTATTATTATTGCGCGCTGCTTTCTAACCGCATCTCCCACTAGCACCCCGCGTCGTGGCCACAGCTCGGGTGGTTATGCCGTTTCCTTCTTCGGTCTGCAAACCGGTTCACTTATTTGCAATCGGTTCAACGATCAAAGACGGCGTTAGACGGCATCGTCGCCGCCGTGATGGATTTTTGGGCGACAACTGTTTCGCACTGGCGAGCGAAGCAGGCGGTGAGCCATACGGAAAGGGCCGGCAAGGGTCTGGGCGAAGGGCCAAGAGCGCGGACCAGACGCCGGCCAATGGATGACGTTTCGCACCAACCGGTATAACGACCTTGATAGGCTTCGGGCGTACGCTAGTAGCTCCTAACACGCCTCGTCTGCTCGGATTCACGGGCTAAATTCTCTCCGACTCTCTCGCGTGTTCCGAAAATTGCATTCCCGGGTGTGGGGTGTGTGGGTTCTTTCACCTCCACAGCGCCACCGTCGCCGCCGCCAAGAGGGCAACAAAAAATAGTCTCTTCCAGTCTCGGCCAATCTCCACCATTCGCGTGTTGGCGGCCAGACTTTCTTATGCTCTGCGCCAACCACCGTCTTCGTTAGTTAAATTTCTTCTCCCATTCGCCGGCTCCACCGGCTGCTGCAGGGCGGCGTGCGGCCACTGGACGCCGCCGCCGCCACCGGCCGGTAGCGAGGTCGTGCCGCCGCCGACACCAGGTTTTGCGCTGCCAAGGGCGCGGAACTTGTTTTCGAGAACGAACACTTAAAGTTTTCCCTCGCGGTTCCCTCGGCGTGAATGGTGAGCCGCGAGCGTGCGTTGTAATCAGCGCCACGGCAGAACTCAAAAGAGCGAAACGGCGCGAAGAGAACGCTGGCTCCTAGTACTCCGTCGCAGGACGGATTCCCGCGCGGGGCCCCAACCGAGAGAAGCCAGAAAAAGGATCAAATTACCATATAAATTTAATTTGAATCTTTGTGGCGACGACACACCCGAGGTAAGAAGGGCAGAGGAGGATGTTTGTTCCTCCGGAAGGTACCGCGAACCAGCACATACAAATTTGTCGGCTTCTTTACATTACACTTTGTTCTACTTCGTTGCACAAAAACACCGTAAACATAGAACATGAAACAAGCAATAGAACGGGGATCATCGGATGTTTATTTTGGTGCCATCAATCGGACTCATGACTTGCAGACGCCACCGCAAGCCACCTGTCCTGTGATTGCTTCAGAGAGCATATTCCCACCTGTCCAATTAATCGATTCTATCGAGAATCTTTCAACAGCGGCAGTGGCGCAAACAGGGCCATGAGCACGAAAATTGATTTGCCCCAGGCATTGACGGATCCAGCCCGAGTCCTACACGTCGGACAGTCTGATAAGTGCTGTTCTCGCCGTCGATGGTGCGCGATGCACCAATCGATCTCTGCTCGCCAAGCCAAGATGCTCTCGAAGCAGGGGGGCCCAATAATGACCCACCATTAATCAAACCGTTCGCTTTGCGCCTTTGACCTATATGAAGCGTTCGATGCGATCAACTAGCAGAGCACCGAGAATTGCATTATTTTGACGCAGAATAATGGGAAAAAGTGCACCCATCAATCGAATGAGAATCGCGTTGTATTTGCTTCATTCAAATTCATGTCGCTGCCGTTTTGTATGAAGGATCAACATTTCAAATGATCCTCTTCCATTGCGATCGTTTTCTGAATGTGGAGTGCATTTAAAGTGGCTAGCTCAGGAAGAATGCACGATCCAAAACAAACACATTAGGGGGAAGTTAAAAATTTATGAAAAGCACAGCTGACGGCGGCGGCAACCAACCAATCAACCTACCGGGTCCCCGCCATCGTGCGCCGTCTTCTCTGCAGGAGGTCGTCGCGGCCGTTTTCCTTCCGAGATACCCCTCGATCACGGCACGGTGTGCAATTCCCAGTGTTCTTCGTAGCCATCGCCCGAATGAGCCGTTGCGCTTGTGAGATGCGAAAGATATCTTAGGTTCTGGTTCCTGCTTCGTCGTCGGCATCATTCCATTAAGAATTCAAAACCTTAAGGCCAAGTGCGCCCAGGACGCGAACGCCGGAAAGAAGGGACGAGAGAATGAATCGTACCTAGTACCTGGTGCAGTGGTTCAGTTCAGTTCTTCTGAGTCGTGCGAGAAAGTTGACCAGGAACTGGGATGGAAACAGAAGCTGATTTTTTTCCTCTGAACATACAACATTGATCAAAAAGTTCCTTTATTCATAAAATGTACGATACCTGTATTGCCACAAAAATCCAACCCAGAAAACATTTATTAAACTCTATGTTTGGTATCTTCATTAAGGCCAAGTTGGTAGTTGGGCTTTAGTCAAAAACTCGCGGATAAACACCCAAATAGTTGACTCCTTGGTGACAGTCGTACCTTTTGGCAAGAATTCACGATGCACCACACCATGGCAATATATGAAAACCGTGAGCAATGCCAACTTTTCGACTGAAAACGACGCTGTCTCGGTTAGGAACGGTTCTGGAAAGACTTTTCCAAAAACTTCGCAAAAATCGCTCAGAGACACATAATTTTCACAACTGATGATGAAATTATGCCAAATTTTTGTGAGAGTATCAGAGACAGTTGAGCAACAAAAAAAAAAACACTAGAAACGCCTCACGGCGATCATTCCAGGAACTTTTAGATCCAGGTGTGGTAAGTCGGCAACCAAACAGGATATGCCGGGGGCTGGCGTACGCGCAATGATAGCTTCCTTCCCGCGTTAATGTGTGATATGATCGTGACTGTAGAACCGTCACAACGCAGTCTTCTCTCTGCCGTCTCTCCGATGTCCTTTGGTCCCCGGTCCGTTGCTTACTTCTTTATCTTCCACGCTCGATCATTAGAAACTCCCAAAATTCAAACATTATCACACTCTCTTCTTTGGCCTTTCTGTTTCTCTTCAGCCAACGGTTGCTCTTCGTTAACGTTTCGTTGCGTTTTATGGGCACACTAAAGTTGTAGAGTTTAATTGAGAAGTCCTCCCACGGGCGCACCAATTGGCTCCTTGCTGTGACGAAACAGACAAGGAACGCACGCAGGAACGAAGAAATGTCCAATAAAATCGGATCGTTCGATCATTTTCGGGGAAATGGCTTAATGTTTATATTGAAAGCAGCGCCAACGGACACACATATTTGTGCGGAGGTTAATGTTTGGGCTTCAAAAGACGTCCTCCTTGCTGGTGGGGAACTATAAAACATACGACATAATATCAGTGAAGGGGATTAAGCAAACTTACCGAAACTTATATTTCGTTGCATCAAGGGCACCCTGGCCTTGGGAATATCTCGTACTCAACCACCGGGCGAGCAGAGTACAGATCGAAGTAGCCGCTGTCGGAGCTGGAAGGTACAACACAGTGCGCAACCCTGTAAGAAGCGCCCAGCAATCACTCCTGCGTGTGTGTTTGGTAGTTTAGGCACCACTACACGACCAAGCGTGTGTACGAGTGTGTTAGCAGGTATACACTTTGCTCAGCTGGTGTGTAAGTACGTCTTCTTCGAGACAAACTCAGCATCACCGTTTTCGGAGTTTCGGATTCAGTCAACGCTCCTACCAACACTACGTTCGTTGCCAACGCAACGTGTTACGCACACCATGCACCACGAGCTCTCCATCAGAGAGCCCGCGACTTTTTCCTCACACACTTTTCGACTTCTCTCTCTCTCTCTGTCGTACGTTTCGACCGAAGAAACCGAGAATTCTTTTTCGTCACGCGCCTTTCGTTTGCAGCGCAGAGGACCTATCACCACGCGCGCCTTTATCTTTATCGCGCACACTTCGTGCGATACGGCTGCGTTCACGCCGAAATCACATTATCACTGACTCTCGGAGCGCACTCTCGCCGTCCGTTATCATCCGCGCGCCGTGCGCGTCGTGTCTGCCCGGGCCTGTGGTGCTGTCACTCTGTTCGCCGCCAATCGGAACCACCGTTCTCCGGAATCGAGACCGGTCTCGCGAGCTCTCTCTCTCACTCCGTTGCAAAGGACTGCCGCCGCCGCACCGCTCTCGTCGAGTACCGTACACACCGCTGGCCGCGGGAAACTAACGCGCGCAGAACCGTTGCCCCCGACACACACCGCTTCTTCCGGTGCGAAGACGAAAACGAGACGAAGAGGAATGCTAAGTGCTACGGCACACACACACACACTGCTGCCATGTGTTGATGTGTGTTTACCTTTGCACACCACCGCGCTTGCGACGTGTGTTCTCTTTCCTTCTCCCGCGGTGGACGCTTTTGCGCAGAGACGAACGTTCGGGCGATGTGGCCGTCTCCTTTTTGCTCACTAATGGTCTTTACGGCTCGAGGAGCTGTGTAAGCACTATTTTCGGTATTTGAAACGGTGGATACGCAGGGTTATGCGAATAGAAACCGCAGCTACTGCTACTGGGATCGATTTGACAACCTTCGCCTCAAACTCGGTTCCTGCCGCCTCCTCGGATTCACGGACGGCTTTGTGTCGAGATTCCGTGGTGTGTGCCGTGTAACGGCGAGACTGAAGTAAAATCTGGGTGTACGACGACGTGGAACAGGGGGACACGCGCGCCACGAAGGTTGTGTCAGGCCGTTTTCTTCCCGAGCGCGTTCTTCTTCTGTGCTCGTCCTTTTGCGCTCGCTCTAGCGCACGCTCGAGGCAAGAGGAAAAGAGACAAGCGCACAGGCCCACTTCATTCCAGCTTCGCGTCTTCGTTGCTCGTTCTTCTTCTTCCGCAGTGTAACAAACGGTCCGGAATTGAAACTCACATCAGCTCGATGCGAAGCATAAATTAACGCACTTCGGTGGGGGAACTGGTGGCTGCCGCTCATGGCCGCACATGCGCTAACACTTGGTATTGGTTGGTCCAGAATGGTACAGAACTTGAAAACCCGCTCTCTCTACGGGCTCCCTACACAGCTGCTATTCGATTGTTTTTCTTCGCCATTTTTGGTCACTTTCCTTTCCACGCCAGCCGGGTAGCGGAGTGAACGGGATGGCAGCTGCGCAGAGGCGTGTTTAGGAAAGCGAAACGAATGGTTTCCCCCTCTTCGAGGGCAACAAAAAAATCAGGGGAAGCGGTTCTATATACCCCGTTTGCTTCGCTGCCCTTTTCTCTCGTGTGCCAGTGTGTGCGTGAGTCAAAAATACGACGCCAACTTGGATTGAGTGTCAAAAGTGTGTGTCTGGATGCGTGTGAAAGAGCAACAAAGCAACGTGAGAACGAGCAAGCGAGAAAGCAAAGCGAATGAAAAGATTCGAAATTGGACGAAAGAAAAATGTACGGGGAACTAGGGACAAAAGAAAAAAAAACCCGCCTGGTCCCATCGCCCACCGCAGTCCCCCCCTCGTTCGAGCGAAAATTAAATGTCGGCTGTAATTTGTGCGTCTCGCCGGTGGCGTTTCTCTTTCTCGCCTCGGCCGGTTGCATTGCGCACTAACGATGGCGTAGCGGCCGCAGAGCAGAGCGCATTCGTTCGCCTCGGGTTACCCGTTCTCGTATGCTCGCTTGGTATTGCAGCGAACGAAAATGGCACATATGCGCAACTGAACTGCACCGACGACCGACGACCACGACAACGCCAAACGTGACAACGCAGCTCATCACCCATCGTCGTGGTGGGGTTGTCAATTTCGCTCGCTGACCTCTCGCGGATTTTCCGCGGATGGTGTTGAACTTTTCGGTAATCTGCAAAGAATGCTGCAGATGCTCTACTTACCCGTCTCCTAAACGCGTCTCTCGCTTCAAACGATGAATTGAAAACGTTGGTGTCGCACTCGAAATAAAACACTTTTAGGGGATTCGATGATCAAAATTAGACTGAAAATGGCCCGGGGCAGCAACCGAAGACAGGTTTCCATTGGCTCCAAGCTGCTGCTGCTGCTCCGTGTGTTGTAGCCAGGTTGTACCACTCCGGGGTTACCGCTACACGCGCGAACAAACAAACAAATGGCGTAAGCCGGCGCGCGCCGAAAGAATATGGCGTCGTGCTGCCGCCGCCATCGTCCCCGGGTCCGAGAAAAGGGAAGTCGGGGTCGATGGTGAAGAGGAGGTTTTGAATTTTTGATTCATTTTGTAGGTTCGATGGTGTGATATCATCAGCGTACGGCGCCAGAGCTTAGAGCGTATTTCCCATTCGCAAGCCTCAAGCACAATTGTTCCATAGTGAACCGTTTCCAAAATGATGTGCAAACAAACGATGCAGTACAACATACTATTGGAAGCTGCTGCTATTTATAGATAAACATCACATTGGTTGGTCAAATAATACCATGAACCAACCAGTAGTGGTGACCAAAGTTAAGTTGGGCGATAAGAATAAATTTCTACCAACGGCAAGGTATAGTGGAAATTAATGATTAGTTATCGTTATTATTAGTGCGAATAATTAGTTTCTTTCCAGAATTCGATTTCCAGACATTATGTATTGACTCTAGTTCCAGGCTTTATAAAAAATAATTCTAATAGAAGTACGAATGCATGGCACGCATTTTTTCATAGGGTATCGTTGAGTTTAGCAAGATCGGAACGTATCTCAAAACCTTAATGCTGATCGAACTAAGCTATTTTCTATTGTGAAAAATATACGTTAAATTTTTCCATTAAGTACTGTGGTAGCGATTGTACTACGCAATTGCCTTATTAACGAACACAACATAGTATCAAACCAAAGAGCCCCCAGAAGCTAAGTTCCGTGACTTGGTGCAACAATGTAATAGAACACAGAAAATCTTGGCCTCAATAGAACAATCCAAATTAGCAAGAAATAACATAAGGCAAGCACTCCCACTGATTTGTACATTGTGCAGCAACTGATGAAAAATTCGTCCACCGTCCGTCCAGAAGGCGAGGTTATATTGAATTTGAATTAGGAATTTATGATTATTTATTTATGATAGAATATTCTGGTTACATTCGTATGAGTCTCTTTCCTTCCTCTTTCTAAACATGACTCACATGATTTGAATTATGTAAACAAGTAAACAGCAATAATTAATTTAAAAAAAATCTTTAAAATATGACCCTAACATTGACATGACATGATGTGACTACAGATTTAAAAACAAAAGGATCAAATTTATATAAATTGAAATTGGTGACGATGAAAATCTTAGGCAATCGAAAAAAAACACATCTAGAAAAAAGAAAAGTAGCTAGAAAGGCTTAGGTGGTAAATTTAAACATTGAAGCATTGGCCAGTCAAAAGATCTTGGACGAGTTTACGAGTTTGCGTTTGAGAACGAGCGATTGTTTCCCGTGTCCTGCTCTTTGCTCCTGTTCCTGTGCGGCGGGTATGTGCTTTATCTGCAGCTCAAACGACCTTCGTTCCATTCCTGTTGGCGATCAAGATGAGGATCGGAAACCGGTTTGGAGCTTTTACGGGTTCTTCGTCGCTCGTTTTATGGCATTCTTCTACAACGCAGAGAGCAGAGCAACGGGATGCAAAAGCAATTTCGCGTTAATGTTTGGCGCGGCTTCCTACTGAAAGAGGATTCGCTCCAATCGAACAGGGAATTGGATAACTCCATTTTTGACAAATGTGACTGCACAGTTACAGAACGTTGATTGAGAACGCAAAGTTGGGTTCGTCTTAAGCAAGAAATGCAATTCTTATGGATCGGTCTTTTTTTTGCCTCCCAAACGAGAATTATGCGCATGCTTCGGAATGCCGGGACGCCAACGATAACGCCACGGTGCTCCGGTCTCCGGTGGGGCAAAATGTAATCAAAAGAAAGAACCGAACCGGAACGAGTGCGAAATATGTTGTGTTATGCCAAGGGATGAACAAATCGCGCAATGCTAAAGCGAGATGGCAGCAACGCTCTTGGCTTGGCCATATTCGCTGCCATAAGAATTGTTTCTTCCATCGATCTTGGCTGTCGTCTTATTACAAAGTTCTTTGTTATATTATTCTCGCTTTAGACAAGTTTCCATTCCATGTTTCATTATGTCTGTTTCTGTCACCGATCAACACGCGAGAAATTTTCAAGAAACAAACTAATTAAATTAATAAAATTTCCATGATGTAAATACAATAGCTATAATATTCCATAACAACGTGTTTTCCGGGTTTTGTAGCATTTTATTCAAACAATTGTAGTGCAGTGATGGGCATTCTTTTGAAGTCGTTAAAATTGCAAATCAATAGAATTAGTGAAAAGCCAACTTCACAACCTCCGATACAAAACCCTTCAATTTATTGGCTTTAATAGATATTTGATGCTTGGTCGAGAGCGGATCACGGATCAGCGGATCGGAGCGGATCACTTCATGTTCATAATGTTATCACGATTTTACGGTTTTATATTTAATATTTTGTTTTCTGTTTTTAGAACAGATTGGAAAAAAGGATCCACGACTCGTTAGACTAACGGTCAGCTTCGATCAGGAGTGGAAATGATGTTTCGTCCTGTGCTGCACCGGTGCGTCCCTCTCGGTCTGCATCGGACTCCGGTGTGGCGGACACTTGCCTCGGCCAGTCGTGAAATTCCAGCCCTGACCCGCGATCGTTACCCCGTCCAGCGAGGATCGTTCGCCGAGCTGAACGACAACGATGTGGCCGTGTTCCGGAATATCCTCGGAGGATCGTCAAGCCGCGTCCTGACCGAGGCCGCAGAAGTCGAGGGCTACAACATCGACTATCTGCGGAGTGTGCGTGGTTGTGGTCGGGTCGTTCTGAAGCCTCGCACCACCGCCGAAGTCGGGGAGCTGATGCGTTACTGTAACGATCGGCGGCTGGCCGTGTGTCCGCAGGGTGGTAATACCGGGCTGGTCGGCGGCTCGGTGCCCGTGTTCGACGAAGTGGTCCTATCGCTGCAACTGATGGACACGATCGAGAAGATCGACGAGTACTCCGGTATTGTGGTGTGCCAGGCCGGATGTGTCCTAGCGTCGCTCGAGGAACAGGTCGGGGCCCGCGGACTGGTCATGCCGCTCGATCTGGGCGCCAAGGGATCGTGCCATATCGGGGGCAACGTATCGACGAACGCCGGAGGGCTCCGGCTCGTCCGGTACGGCAACCTACACGGTTCCGTGCTCGGTGTTGAAGCGGTGAGTTCTAGCAGAAAAGTTATGTAATCAAAATGATCCTCTTTATAGTATGGTAGTGCTTAGTTCTCATGTTATGTTTGCCTTTTTTGTCCCAGGTAACGGCCGAAGGACGCGTTCTGGATCTAATGTCGAACTTCAAGAAAGATAACACGGGCTACCATCTGAAGCACTTGTTCATCGGCTCCGAAGGAACGCTGGGCATCATTACGCGGCTGGCCATCTTCTGTCCAACGGCATCGCGCTCCGTAAACATAGCCTTCGTCGGTTTGCGTAGCTACGACGCGGTTAGGCAGACTTTTCTGGCGGCCAAACGGGGCCTGGGTGAAATACTATCCTCTTGCGAAATGATCGATGCTCCGTCGTTGGACAGTTGCACCAGATTCTTTAACTTACAGTATGTAATCGACGGTATAGGATCTAACCTGGCGAACTAAAAGGCGGCCTTTTGAACCCTGTTTATTGTAGGTCACCGATCGAAAAGTATCCCTTTTACATGCTGATCGAAACGTCCGGTAGCGATGCCGGACACGACGAGGAAAAGTTGACCCGCTTCCTGGAGCAGTCGATGGAAGGTGGCCTGGTCGAGGACGGAACCGTCACGAACGAGCCAACCAAAATGAAGGTAAGCGGATTGAACATTATGTGTTGTGAAATGGGCGAAACCTGGACACAATATTCTGTGTTGTGTTATCTTTAACAGCACATCTGGAAGCTACGGGAGATGATTGCGGACAGTCTGCTGGCCGATGGCTATTGCTTCAAGTACGACATTTCGCTTCCCCTGGATCAGTTCTACGATATTGTGCTGGCAGTGCGAGAGCGGGTCGGCAAGTTGGCCATCAACGTAACCGGATATGGGCACATCGGAGATTCAAATCTGCACCTGAACGTGTCCTGCGAGCGCTTCACGCCCGAAATCTATGCATTGCTGGAGCCATTCATATACGAGTACACCTCGAAGCTCCGGGGCAGTGTAAGTGCCGAGCATGGGATCGGATTCTTGAAGCGGAAGTACCTGCACTACTCGAAACAGGCGGAACCATTGCGCCTGATGCACCAAATGAAGCAGCTGCTCGATCCGAACGGTATACTCAACCCGTACAAGGTGCTACCGCCGGACACGCCACACTAGCGGCAGTAAACGGCAACTGCAGTAAAATTAAGCAAGCCAAATGTGCCTAAGAACGTGATCGTATTATGTTTCCTACGCAAAGGCATTTGATTGTTTGATGTGCAGAATAATGTTTGGAAATGTAAAGTGGATACTACCTCAATGAGCTGTTGAGTTATGATTTGATTACTTTTTTTAACGTATGACATGTCAACGGCATAACCTAATACATAAGAACATTAACAAGGTGGCAGAGATTGACTCTTATATGTAAAATAAAATGAGGTGTAATCTTACCCAAAACACCTACTACAAAACCTTATTTTCTTCTTTGTTTCGTTGTTTCGGGCAACGCAACGTAGAACGGGGCCAGGCGGAACCACCATCGAAAATATAGATTAGTTTCTTGTTTGTTCTCCGTTGGTACTTCGGCAGCGAAGATTAGAATGATGGAGATGCTTTTGCTGTTGAATCGTTTATAATCAAAAATTCTACAAATGCTATCAGTTCGAAGAGGGCTAACCCCATTTGGAAGACCTTTCGGCTTCAGTATGATATCTTGATCATTCATGGTAGTGTGAACAAAAATTGTAAGTTGATCGTCAATCGTTTATCGGGTACGCAAAATCAGTACCAAAGGGGCTCGCTCTTGGAAGTCACCAAATTCGGAACGTAATACAAAAACCATTGAAGCATTTATGACAACTGCTGCAAGCAGCATGTATTACTTATATTGTCTTATTTTTGTTTCGATTTTGTAACAGTGAGTAAAAGAAGTGTCCTTTACAATGCAACTATCGTGCAATTATATATTTAAGGATTGGTATACGTCGCATAACATGTATTTACAATACATCTTTAAAATTGTGGCGCTTTTGATTCCGTTCGGTGTGTGTTTCCCGATGCTCGAACCGGTGCCATCCTACAGCTGTATTAACGAGGAATTTGTCAACCTAGTAGTTGGATAAGTTTAGGCGAAAAAAAACATGTAATGCACAATCAGGCTACAGTTACTGCAGAAACGTTGAAACACAATCTGGCGAGCATGGCGATAAACTAGCAGCCCCACGGGGTGCATGGGAGTCCTGGTACACCTGTTGACGTAGTTTTCTCTAAATGGGCAGATACGCGCAGGCAACAGAAACAACGCTTTCGCCATAGACTAGTGGCCCGTAAGAAGCGTGACAAAATTGGTCATTGCGTTCACTTCTCTATTACCAGTTTGTCGGGGGCTTGGAACATGTGTCCGATGACGGTCTGTGCCGAGAATATGGTAGAAAAAGCAAACAAAACCTTTGTTAGAAGACGAAACAAGGCCACAGGCCCCTTTCTATGAATAGTATTTATATCCTGTTTTGGATCTTTAACCCGATGTAGGCAACGCATTACATCATCCCACTGAACTATTCCCGGCTTATCAACAACCTAACCTCACACTTCCAGCAACCAAAGAGCATCGCCTTTTGAGCGTTGCCACTTACCTGTCGCTTGATGATTTCTAAGTTCTTGCGTCCGTACGATAGCTCGTTCTCGATCTTGGCACCATCGGCCAGTGCTTTGTTCTCCCGAAATGCATCACGGATCCGGCGGAAAGCGTACATACTACAGCAGAGACGGGCGTTTCTTGATAAGCGATAACCGATAGAGATTGGGGACGTGACCTGGCACAACACTCACCGATAATTGTACGAATCAAACTTCTGTGACTCACGCAGCAGCTGTTTGTAGAGCGATAGCACCTTCATCCTGTGTCCTCCCGTGGCCATGTACTGTAATTTTATCGAACGAAACGCGGAACCAAGTACCGGTTGGTTTAGGAAATCGCAGCTGCGTTGTTGACAGTCGGTGAGTAAATAACGTGATCAAAACAAATCGCATAAAAAATGACGTTTAAAACCGTGCATGGTATGGTTTCTTGTTGTGGCCGCTAGGTGGCACCAACAGCAGAGAGAAGACATTTGAATGTTCAGTTGCATCGGTTTTGTGGCTTCTTCCATGCCACACTTTACCAAAAGCAGCAAAACAATTTTCACATTAAAGACGGTATTTTAAATGCTTGATGTCAACACTTTTTGTTTATTACAAAACGGAAAATACGGTTAAAAACAACATCAACAATAAATAACTGGTTCAGAGGCCACGGTTGCGAACGACGTTCGTACCCACTTGCCAAACGACCGGTGGAAATGACGAGCCAAACGGGGACGGTTAGGCCAAGTAGGTACTGGCGGACACGTTGCCTCCCTTGCCGGTCCAGTTGGTGTGAACGAACGTTCCTTCCTTGCCAAGCAGCTCGTAAGTGTGTGCACCGAAGTAGTCACGTTGCGCCTGCAGCAAGTTCGCAGGCAATCGCTCCGATCGGTACCCATCGAAGAACGCCAGAGCCGCCGATAGGGCCGGCACCGGAACGCCCCACAGCACGGCCCGACTGACGACCTCGCGCCACGACTGCTGATTGTCCAGCATGGCCTTGCGGAAGAAATCGTCCAGCAGCAGGTTCGACAGCTGCGGGTTGCGTACGAAAGCGTCCCGAATGTTGCCCAGAAACACACTGCGAATGATGCAACCACCGCGCCACATCAGTGCAATGCCACCGTAGTTCAGGTTCCACTTGTACTCATCGGCGGCCTCACGCAGCAACATGAAACCTTGCGCGTACGACACAATCTTCGCACAATACAGGGCGTTTCGGATGTGCGTAAGGAACTGCTTCCGGTCGGCGACGCTCGGTTTCGTGCTGGGGCCGGCCAGCTGTTTGCTCGCACGCGCTCGCTCCTCCTTCAAGGCCGACAGGCACCGCGAGAAGACGGCTTCACCGATCAACGTCACCGGAACACCGTGGTGTAGGGCTGCAATGGCCGTCCACTTGCCCGTACCCTTCTGCCCGGCCGTATCACGGATCCGCTCCAGCAGGTATCCTTCGTCGTCGCGATAGTTGAGAATGTCGCGCGTGATCTCGATGAGGAACGAGTCCAGCACACCCTTGTTCCACTCGTCAAACTCCTGCGCCATCTCCTTCTGCGTCATGCCCAGTGCCAGCATCAGGTGGTACGCTTCACAGATCAGCTGCATGTCTCCGTACTCGATTCCATTGTGTACCATCTTGACAAAGTGACCGGCACCGCCTTCGCCGACCCATTCGCAGCACGGATCACCGTTCGATTTCGCACAAATGGCCTGCAAAATGCGTCACAAGCGAAGAGGCATTGAAAAACTCACATTGATTCAATTCCACCGCTATCCTCGTACCTGGAAAATGTCTTTAATCAATGGCCACGCGTCCGGATGTCCGCCCGGCATCAGTGACGGGCCGTAGCGGGCTCCCTCCTCTCCACCGCTCACTCCCGAGCCGACGTACAGGATGCCCTTGGCTTTCAGCTCCTCGTAACGGCGGGCCGAATCCTGATGCTCCGAGTTGCCACCGTCGATGATCACATCGCCGCGTTCGATCAGCGGCAGAAGCTGTTTAATAAAATCATCTACCGCACTACCGGCTGAAAATGTGAAAAAATATAAGTGTTAGTAAGATTGTATAACAAATTAAAAATCTAACATAACAGTGAGCACGATCACAAAGACGAAGGGCTGCACTAGTTCCGGCAGTGCAAGCGCGATCATCCCACGGCCTGTCGCAAAATCGGTTGCCCGGCAATGGCTCAAGGATACGCCAGCATCGGTGGGCAGGTAAGTGAGCTTTCATTTCGTTACCTTCATTCCGTCGTGTTCCGTGCACAACGACATCGACGGCGATCGGTAGGGCGATACAACACAACCATGTTACGTGCACAATGTGCCGTCCAGTTTATTACGGTGGCCGTCGGCGTGAGACGCCAAGTCTGCCGCTGTCGAGCGGAACGATCGTGGCAGTGGCCCCCCTAAGCCAGCGTCAGTTCAACCTCCAAATGACTTTAATTTGCGCCCGCGCTCGCTCTCGTGACTTCGATCAGGTGCAGCCCCGCATCGTATATTGATTTCCCTTTCCACAGATGCGTTCCCTTTCGTTTGACCTACCTTTGACCAGCAGCATGATCTTGCGGGGTTTCTTCAACTTGTTCACCATATCCTGCAGCGAGGTGGCACCGATGATCTTGGTGCCCTTAGCTTCATTCGCCAGAAAATGGGTTACCTGTACCGCGGGGGGGGGAGTTAATTGGCATTATTGGAGCGCTTTATTTGCTTTTTATTTTTTAGAACGATCTATTCACGTGCGACGTACGCGTCACGTGACGACGATCGTGACTTAGTCATGGATATTGCAGAACGGATTGCGATCAATCGCTTGCGAACCGAGAGCAAGCACCATTCGTTGTTCATTCAATCGTAGTGTGCCTCGAATGCGGAGAAATTGGGTAAATTGACGCATAGAAGACTATTTTGAAGAAAATTATACACTTCGTTACAGGACTTTTGCAGTAAGACGGTTTTGATTTCAAATGAATTTTGAAACTTTCCATTCGACTGCAACAGCAGAATGGGACATAAAATGAAGCATCGAAACCGGTTCAAGTGAGCCCTAAACTCAAGAGACAAACACTCGATCGTTACGTGAGACAATCAAACGGAGCGGTGAAAGTTAATATGTACCATAAAAGTATCTACACAGCTAGCTACGATGAGGGGAACTCACGCGAACTTACCTTATCAACTGTTCGATTGTAGGCACAGACGACGAATCCTTTCGAGTCCATGTTCAGGATCAAGTTCTGTCCCATCACGGCCAAACCGATCAGGGCGATGTCGGCTTTGCTGTGCGCGGAAGAAAAACGTATATTTTATAATTAACTAGCGGCAAATCATGCCCATCGAACGTGCCCCGTTCGGTCGTTAGTAGCAGCCACCTATCATTCGTTCTCCACCGAAGAAGCAAAAGGTCAGAGGACAATCGACCGGACGGTGTTTTTTTTTCGGGTGAGGCCTTGCTGATGTTATGTAAGGCCGTGTAAGGGACCCGCGAATGCAATCGCAAGGCTCGGACCATCGCCGGCGGTTTAAGGTGACCTTCACGAGGCACGGGGCGACTTGCAGCAGCATATTTTTCGGTAGCCCTCTTCGCTGTGTTGAATCAGCGATCACAGGAGATGCTTGGTGCTCCAGTTGGAAAAGGAGCATGATTCGTGCAGATCGCAAATCTTGCTACGTTCGTCGCCGCTGGTATAAATCGTTCGTTTGATCATCGCCTCCGATACGGCGCGCACGACCGTGAGCGTGCCATCGCGACACGAAACAGTATACAATCTGTTTTCGCGTCATCAAACGCATCGCCAGATAACAATTGCGTCAGTCCGGAAGGGACGACGGTGGTGCGAGGCAAACGTTAATACACACGGAGCTCGGCGAGCGTGCATCGAATGGGCTCCGCGCCCTGCAAACAGAAATCTTCAACGAAGGTTAAACATGAGACAAGCTGAAGGTGACGGAGCAGAATGGGGCAAATCAAATACACTCCGCCTGATCACCCGCCGGCGGCGAGAATTCTTTTCGTTTCTATAAAATTCTATTATCAAACAACGGATGTCAAAGCGCTGCGCGGCACATCGAAGCATGCCGCGAGTTCGGGGTTGGAAGTCATCGAAGCAGCAAAAAACTGCTTTCCTATGCGTCAAACGGTGACTTGCAAAGAAGCTAAAAAGGGTTCGGCACGATCAGCTACTTACGGGCTGGACATTTTGTACGTTGTCAGAGTGCACAGCAAACGGCGAAGGGTCTGAATTTTGGATGTGTCCGGGAAATGTTCCCTCGGTTTGGCAGCTACTAGTAAAACTGACGAAAGGTTGCTAAGGAAACCACGTTACTTCTCGCACTTCGCACTCACGACTGTGGCGAGCGCATTTACCATTTACCAGTTACCCTTTGCAGCGGACCGGTAAATCTGTGGTTGTGTTACTTTCCGCCTGTGCCTGCGTGGTGGTAGTCGTGACTGGACATGATTTTGCGCGACGCGCGTGTGCGTTCGCGAATCGCGCATAATTGTCGCGGTCTCGCGCACTGGAGAAAACGATCATGGTCAAGGCGACTCGACAAACCTTGTGGCAAACGTTGCAGATCCTTTTTCTCAATATTCTTTCATTTCATTCCGCAGCCTATAATTAAAACACTAAAGTCAGATGTCGAGAAATTAAACTCATTTTATTTCAGTTCAACGGCACCATTCCGCTAGTTGCATTTACAGAGGACAGTTATTGCATGATGCTCTAAATGTTTAATTCAAGCCCCTCTCGAAATATCACGCTATTTTTCTACAACGATTGTGTTACGATACTTTAACAACCGCTACTCGCACCCGTCTTTAAATGTATTCAGGTGCTTGGATCCAATCTCCGTCCAACGAACCCAACACAGTAGGAGGTTTGTGTTTCCCCACTTCCCCACAAAAAAGAGCAAATTTGGCTAGAGTTTTCCGAATCCAGAGTTTATCGAAGCCCGCGGGAAGCTGGCATGAAACATTTTTTATTCCATTCTCCTGCACCTTTGGGGATACATTCTGGACCACTCTATCCATTGCATCCACGTAACGGAATGCCAAGTGAGCGGGTCTAGGGTTTTCAAATGCCGAAAACACGTGCGAAAACGGGTTGGTGGCGTACCCAACGAAAGCTAAGTAATTCAACTAGTAAGCTAGTTACCTGTAGAGATACGGAAATGCATTTCTTCTTCTACACACCGATGAGGGTACTGAAATCACCTACTAGCAAACGATAGTGCTAAACACAACACGCTTTCGTACGGATCGCTTTAGAAGGGATGGGTTTTTGGGGCACTAGTGACAAAAGCACTCTTTCCGGCGGGTTTCAAGAGTGCTGCGTCCGTTTAAACAAAGCCTTCAAACTGTTACTGAAACTGTTAAAGTGAGGTAAAATTGGTTCTTAAATTAGTGATGAGCATACAGTTTTAATGCAACTTTATGAATATCAATTGGTACACGTCCTACGTCACTAACGGTCCCACGTCCACGAGGGTGAAAACATAAATTTGATATGTTTACAAGTCAAGCACACGCTCGGGCACAGCTCGCAAAACTTAAATACCACAATAATTTAATTGATTCTTTAGTAAATAATAAACTACTGCTTGCGTCTTTCGTTCCGTGTGATCCGTGTAAGAAAGAAAGCAATGTTTTACAAGAATCGAAACTGAATCTGATTGAAAGCTGGCAAACTAGTGAAGGAAGATACAAGAGAGGAGAGCTCGAGAACCCCATACCGAGGTGGATATCTAAATTGATTCAAACAAAATTTCCGTAGAATATTCCTTAAAGAGTTTCAATCTAAGCTAGTCTCTGTTGTACGGCTCTGATATACTGTTTTGTTAGAGTTTCTTATTTATGTCCGCGCTCGCGCTGTTCCCGAGACGGTTCGATGTTTGCCATCGATTACTTCGTCTGGGCGCTGCCGATCATTTTCTGTTGTTGTTCTATAGGTTCCGACAAACAGAGGCGCAGAGTTTCCGTTTTATTCCGTTTCAGTCCAAGCCAAACTACTACTGATACTATTTATTTCTGTTCAAGCGCTTCAAGGTTTGGGCATGATCTTTCTAAATGTTTTATTATACAACAATCCAATGTTGGCCATTACTTCTTCGGTACCTCTTCATTTCATTTTGGAATTCGCTCCACTCAATCGTATCATCAGGGATCAACAAGTGCTACTGGCGCTATTCTCTATCAGTGGCTGGTTAAAATCTTGCGTCTTCCGGAGGGGCGTTTTGTACAATTCTGCTGCGGACAGTGCCAGTGTGTAATAAAATTTGTATGATATCTGTGACCCATATCGAACCATAAGAGGCTCGGCATCATCGATAGAATCGGAACTACTTTCATCTTCTGAACAAGTTTAACATTTGGTGGGCTCTAGGAGGTTTATGTATCGTTTGCAAATAAGATTACGGTACTGTTTCGTGTTCAATATGTACGGTCTATTTTATTATGGTGTGTAACAATTACGTGAACCGGGTGAGTAGGTATACTTGGCGGAATACGCCGGCTTCCGTTCCGACGGACGAACAAAATCCAAAAACTCTGCTCTGCTGTTTTGTAGTGATTTCTCGAATGGTTGCAGCGATGGTGCAATGTTCTTCAATGTTCTCCCAGTTTCTCTCTCTCATCTCTTGCTCTCTGTTTTGCTCAAGATCTCAAGAAGTTTTGTTTAATTGTTTGCGCCATAGTTTCTTTACGCTATCGTGCCCTCAGGACCGGACGCTTCCACGGCGGCTGATTCGGTCAGTTTATCGGTTGCAGTTGCGGCGATAGCAGAAGTAGAAGTGATTTCAGTGCATTCATTGGTATCGATAGTGCTGGTGGTAGCATTGGCAGCAGAAGAAGCGATATTGGTGCAAGTGGCACTCGGCGTGGCACTTTCCGGTGAATCGGTAGAATAGTGGGAAGAAGTGGCCGTAGCCGATGCTACGCACCCATCAGAAACAGGAGCTTCTGTTTTAGCGCTTGTGTTTGTGTCATTTTCAATACGAGCCTTTTTGCATACCGTCTCGGTCAAGATTTTATCAACATCCTGGAACGAGTTGTGTTAAGAATTGAATTTTAAATGTGCATAAGAATCTTTTTCTGGCTCAATCTAAGCTTCGCATTTATGTTTTTGGGGGAAAGTGCGGTCGTTGGACCTGCAAATGGCTACGGTTATGGGAATATGCAATCAACAGACACGGCAACGGAAAGCGAACTTCAACTTGTCCAAAGCGGTGGCACATCCACGGTGCCACGGTCTAAGGCATACCCCGCACCGGTTTCGATGGCGATCAAACGGTTGATCATCGCACCGAACCAACCCATTAGCCCCGACAAAATGGGATCGATACGATCGCTTTCTTGCCATGGTTGATCCGTAATTTGCGTGGTTAACTTACCTGTTCCGGGTGTTTTCCTATGAACTCGAGGCGGGCGGTTTCGTACATTTTTACAAACTTATCCCGTTGCACCTTGAACTGAGCGAACAGGGCATCATCTCGGTGTCCCTTGAGCCGGTTGGCGAGATCCGTCTTCTTCTGATGTTCGCTCCTGATCTCGTCCGTAACCCACGCTTTATCGAGCGGATATTCCTCCCTGTTGCTCTGTTTGGGGTGCGCCCGATTGCCATTCGCACCCATCGGCATCGTTCCGTTGGGTCGAGCGGCTCCGTCACGGGCGAAACTGTTCATCCGTGGTCCCATCCCTCGGGCTTGAAAGTGGCCGCCGTTTCCGTACCGCCGCATGGGCCCATCATGGCGGTGCGGCGGGTGCATCATTCGGCCCATGCCGAGGGGCGGCACCATCGGCTGACCACCCATCGGTGGGATCGGAGGTGGTATGGCTGGGTTCATCGACAGCAAGGACATCGGTCCCGGTGGGCCGCATCCAAATCGGGTGTTCTGTGGGCCACGCATCCGCATGCCCATGCTGTGACCGGAACCACGGAACGATGGTTGTGATGCCGGCGGAGCATGCATTGGACCACGACGTGGAGGACCTGAAAACACATTCGGTGGCCCCATCGGACCCACCCAATTGCCCCCCCGGTTCGCTCCGTTGTTCATACGCGGACGCATCCCAGTGTTACCAGTGTTTTTCAGAGGACGCTTGAGGGAAGGATTCATCCGTCGATTACCGATTCCATTGTGACCATTCTGATTGTTATCCATTCCATTCATATCCCCTGTGAGATCTGTGGAATCACCATTGTTGCTGTTTCCGGCACCGTTCATCCCGAAGCTCATCGAGTCATCGTTGAAATCCAAGAACCCGGGATTGTCGCCGAGCTGGTTCGCATCGAACAGCATCGCGCCCATGTTGCGAACGTTCATCGGAAGCTGCTGGGGCTTCCCGCTTCCCGGTTTGAAGCGTTGCCGATTGGCCATTTGGTTGAATCCTCGCTTGTTACCGTCGTTCACCATGCCCCCGTTAGAGTTTGGGGACCGATTTTTCAATGCGCCTTTTCTACGTTACACAGTTGCTTTTCACTGAACGACGCACAGTGCAACAACACCATCAGTCGCCGGCGGCTGATGAAACTTCCGACACTTCCGTGTGAGACGTCACTAAACGGAAACGCGTGCCGAACCAGGTTTGCTTTGATCTTGCAGTTTTAACAAGCACAAAACTTCCTCTACAAAAGGTGCTAATTTTGCTTTCACTGTTTTTTTGTGATTGCTTTTTCCAGCGCTTTAGAAATTTGACAGCGACAGTCAGAGAGTTCCCGGTGAAAAAGCTAGGCGAATTGCGGGTCGAACAATTAACCAACTAAATCATAATCAATTGATTGAATCGATGCCTTAAGGCATAACCGAGCCAACAAACAATTAGCATATTGTTTGTTAATTGTAGCACCAAATGTTGATTCCTTTGGGTCAACGTAAGATAATTACCAAACAATATTTCGCGTCCTATGGCGAAAATAGCATTTTTTGTGGGTCCAACGTCAGAACTGTCAACCGCCGGCAACAAGAAAAACAGCATGGTTTGGTTGTTGGAATAAATAAGAACTACCCGAAAACATTGCAATAACTTATTCTTTCACGATGGTAAGTTTCTTCGTATACAGCCTCAAAGTATGCTAGAGAAATATAAGATCCTTTTTGTAGGGTAAGAAAGCACAGCGATACTTTTCTGAGGAACCCAAAGCGTCGGAAACTAAAGATGCGACGCAAAAGCCAAACGACCGCAAAACAGGTACGACACAACCTACCAACATGAAAGTGATCGTGGTAGATACACAAAAGAAATTCGCGCCACGAAAGCGACACCACGGGTCGGCTGCAGGATATGGAAGGAAAAAGCAACCGGAACGAGTCAAAATTCCTATAGACCCAGCGGCCCTCATGCGCCATTCGCGAGGCGAGCGTCTCGATCTTTCCGGTGTTAAATCGAAAGCTCACAAACTTAAAGAAAAACGTAAAGACATCAACATTGAGTACGCCACGGAACAGGCGGCTCGTGCCGAGATTCTGCTCGACGGCGAGGAAGGTTACCTCGAGGCCGACGAAGGCGAAAGCACGACCGACATCACACAGAAAGAGATTGTGGACAACGTGGACATAACAACGGCAAAGAAACACTTTAACCTCGCCCTCGACTTTGGCCCCTATCGGATGAGATACACGAAAAATGGAAAGTACCTGCTGCTCGGCGGCAAACGGGGCCACGTGGCCGCGTTCGATTGGGCCCGCAAGAAGCTGCTGTGTGAAATGAACGTAATGGAATCGGTACACGATGTGACTTGGCTCATGAACCACACTATGTACGCGGTGGCCCAAAAGAACTGGGTGCACGTCTACGATCGGAAAGGCACCGAGCTGCACTGCGTCAAAGCGATGCACCGGAGTCTTCGGTTGGAGTACTTGCCGTACCATTTCCTGCTGTGCAGTGCCGGCGAGACTGGATTCCTGTCGTGGATTGACGTGTCCATGGGTCAGATGGTGGGAAACTATGGCGCTCGGCTAGGCAGAGTGTCCGTGATGACTCAGAATCCGTGGAACGCAGTGACCTGCATCGGTGACTCAAAAGGCGTCGTGTCGATGTGGTCACCGACCGTGCGTGAACCTCTGGCAAAGATGCTCTGCCATCCGCTGCAGCTGACGGCACTGGCGATCGAGCCGAAGGGCATGCATATGGCGACGGCGGCATTGGATCGTAAAGTCAAGATCTGGGATATACGGATGCTGGAGGGACCACTGGAAACGTATCACACAAATACGGCGGCCACCGAAATCGATCTTTCACAGCGAGGTCTATTGGCACTGTCGATGGGCAACGTGTGTGAGGTGTATCGCCGAAATCATGGCGTTGATGCAGCGGAACTCAAACCGTACATTCGCCAGCGCATGAGCGGCACCGTCTCCGGCCTACGATTCTGCCCGTTCGAAGACATTCTCGGCGTTGGCACCGACAAGGGCTTCAGCTCGTTGATTGTACCCGGCGCAGGGGAACCCAACTTTGACACGTTCGAGTCGAATCCGTACCAGTCGCGATCGCAGCGCCAGGAAGAGGAGGTTCACAATCTGCTGGAGAAGATTCCGGCTGAATTCATTTCTCTCAATCCCAACCAAATCACGGAAGTGGATGTGCCTTCCGTGAAGGCACGCCTGGACGAGAAAGTGAAGCAGCTGACGTTGAAACCGCCGAAGATCAACTTTGAGCCACGCAAGCGGAAAGGTGTCTCTAAGGCAAAGCTGGTTAAAATCAAGCAACACGTGAAGGACGCCCGGTTCCGTGAGGCGGCGAAGGAGGTCTTGGAACAGAAACAGAAAATCTTGGCCGAAGACGAGAGTCCAGACTTTATACCGCTCGAACCAAAAACCGTACTGGATCGCTTTCAAACGAAAAAGAAAAAAGGCAAACACTGAACCGATTCCTGGTGGAGATCGTTTATATTGATTTGATGGAATAAAATGTTAAATAATACAATATCTACTGAAGAAGGTGATCACTTGTAGATGCTCGTGTAGTACTCCTCCTCCAGATCGTACAGATCGGCCGCCATATCATCGCGTACGTGCATCAATTTGTTGTCACGGTCCTTTTGGGTGTTGCGGTAAAGCGTCGAGTTACTGCAAATAGCTTCGTTAACCGAGTGGAAATCGTTCAGGATGAGGTACTGCTTGATGTCCGACACCAACTTCATCAGTGACTCGCCCGCACGCACGATGTTGGCGGCGCGGACCTGCGTTTCGTACGTATCCTGTTCGCACTGCGTGATCTTCGATAGCTGCGTATCATTTTCTCCCTTCGCCAAGCGGATGATTTCTGGAAGGAGCAGAAGTTTTGGTCATCCGGTGGGATTGGGTGTTTGGAAAAGTCTCACCTTCAAAGTTTTCCCGCATGCTGCGGATGTCCTCTTTGAGCCGTGAATTGTACGACTTCAAAAGAGCCTCTTTCGATTGAGTCAAGTTGCGTTGCATTATGGTTTGTGGTAGATTTGCACGGAACCGGGGACAGCACGTACAAATTACAGGGATCACCGCAGAAAATTTGTTTGTTTACATGTTTGACATCGGGCACGCCGGAATGAAATTCATCGCATCCAAAACATCGCGTGTTGTTCGAAATTAGACATTTTCTAAAAATTAAGAAATTTAGTTTTCCCTGCTTTTCCATAATTCCATTTTAATCTTAATCTCCCTCTCAATGATTGGTTCAAGATCTTGCACTTGCATTATTGCATTTAGATTCTTATCTTTCTTTTAATTGTTCTTCAAGTGATGTGTAGTATTTGCGTGAATACACGTCAGGGTCGGCACAAATGCGAGGGGCACACTTCACGTACATTCGGGCACTTTCTCCTGCAATCTGGAAATTGTTTACAAAACACTATCTTCCAGAAGGAGCGCCGACATTTCCAGAAGATTCAGGAAGGTGTCTCTATTGATTCTGTTAATGATTTATAGACATCTAGAACGGCTATTATTGTTACGAAATTATGATTCTTCACAGGTAAAACAAAATGACTAAAAAAAGGATAGAAAACGGCCGAGGATTAATCGAAAATCGTTTGACACAACGGTACGTCAGTTGAACCGGCATCGGTCGTGGTCTGCTCTGATTGGTCCACGAAGCGGCTGGAAAACGCTACACGCTCGCTCACCGGGAGCATTTATTCGGGCAACGGGGAAAGCGGATCGCTCAATTTCCATTCAGCAACAGAGAAGAGACAATCGGATTACACGGCTTCGCAGAGGAACTACGCGAAAGAAGTGATTTGAATAGGTTTTAGTTGGGTGTTACAATCCCGAATCCTGTGATCATCGTGAGTCTGTTACAGAGGCAATAGTTAAACAAAACGTAAGTTTTTTTGACCGAGAACGACCAATCAAGTTTGGGTATGGGGGGGCCATGCTGTGCTTGCCAAACGTGCGCTAGAACCGAGAATCACTGGGACAATGGCGACAATAGGATTATTTTCCGTGCGACACACAGGGAAATCAGAGCTTGTGTGGAGCGGTTATCAATCTAAGCAGCCAACGCTTAAAATATTCTAGAACCTTTCATACCGTTTACCACCGGAAACGTGTGTCCTGGTGGAGATTTGATGGGAGTTCGTGTGCGGTGTGTTGGCAGAAAATGGTTTCAACTCTCTGGTGGTTGTGCAGTCCACGCTCTCGTTGATTGCACGCACGGGTAACCATATAGAACGGCGAGAGAAACAGGAACAGGAGAAGTGCCTGAGAAACGATCCCGATTGTAGTAGGATAAGCGAGCGAGGAAGAGCGCCCATTGGAGCGCATCCGGGAGAGAGCTCTTCGAGAAGAGCGAGACAGAGGAGCTCTCTGCAGTGGTGTTCGTAGCACCCGCGAAAGGTTGACGTGTTCTTTTCGAAAAGGGGGAGCTCGGGAAGCCTCCGGAATCAGCACCGAAGGAAGCTTAGTTCTATTTCAAGCGTGCATTATTAGCCAGAAACAAGTACCCGCAAGTGAGTTTTCATAAATTTCCTACGCTCAACTGATGTTTGAAACTCAAGGTTAACGGTAACGGGGAGGTCCCGCTTCGATGCCGCAACGAAATGGGTCAACGCGTCTCTGCCGTGTGGGCAATGGGGTCAAGAAACCTAACGGTTGTTATTCCCATTTTCGATCTGTACCCCGTGAAGCCGCTCTGCGATGGTGACATGATTAGAATGTAAATTAGCATCAAACCTCTGCTAGGCAACCAATGGGTCGATTATTCACACAAGCAGGCGTGTGCGGGACTTTGTTGCAATCTCCCGCTGTTCGAGTGCCTCGGATCTGACGTGGCCTTTGATGTGAGCCTTGAAGCATCTCCCTGACTATGTGGCACACTGCGGTGGGGAGTGATCGTGTTTATGATCTCTTTTTTGATTTGAGGATCTTTTACTTCACGTGGCAAACTGCGAGTGGTTACTAATCCCCGGTCCATTTTCTCTTGTTTCCGCAACAGGCTGCACACTATGAAGCTACTACAGCTATCGGCCCTGGTGGTCGCCATGGCCGTCGTGGTCTGTACGGCGGAGGAGAAGAAAGAAAAGGACAAAGACATCGGAACGGTGATCGGTATCGATCTCGGCACCACCTACTCGTGCGTCGGTGTGTACAAGAATGGCCGCGTGGAGATCATTGCCAACGATCAGGGCAACCGTATCACGCCGTCGTACGTGGCGTTCACCGCCGACGGTGAGCGGCTGATCGGCGACGCGGCCAAAAACCAGCTGACGACCAACCCGGAGAACACGGTGTTCGACGCCAAGCGTCTGATTGGCCGCGAGTTCACCGACCACACGGTACAGCACGACATCAAGCTGTTGCCGTTCAAGGTGATGGAGAAGAACTCGAAGCCCCACATCAAGGTGTCTACCGGCCAGGGCGATAAGGTGTTCGCTCCGGAGGAAGTGTCCGCCATGGTGCTCGGCAAGATGAAGGAAACGGCGGAGGCATATCTCGGCAAGAAGGTGACCCACGCGGTCGTGACGGTGCCCGCGTACTTCAACGATGCCCAGCGACAGGCGACGAAGGATGCCGGAACCATCGCGGGTCTGATTGTGATGCGTATCATCAACGAGCCGACGGCGGCCGCCATTGCGTACGGGTTGGACAAGAAGGACGGCGAGAAGAACGTGCTGGTGTTCGATCTGGGCGGCGGCACCTTCGACGTGTCCCTGTTGACCATCGATAACGGTGTGTTTGAGGTGGTGGCCACCAACGGCGACACCCATCTGGGTGGTGAGGACTTTGATCAGCGCGTCATGGATCACTTCATCAAGCTGTACAAGAAGAAGAAGGGCAAGGACATCCGGAAGGACAACCGGGCGGTGCAGAAGCTGCGCCGTGAGGTGGAGAAGGCCAAGCGTGCCCTCTCGGCCAGCCACCAGGTGCGCATCGAGATCGAATCGTTCTTCGAGGGTGACGACTTCAGCGAGACCCTCACGCGTGCCAAGTTCGAGGAGCTGAACATGGATCTGTTCCGTTCGACGATGAAGCCCGTACAGAAGGTGCTGGAGGACGCCGACATGAACAAGAAGGACGTGGATGAGATCGTGCTGGTCGGTGGCTCGACCCGTATCCCGAAGGTGCAGCAGCTGGTGAAGGAGTTCTTCAACGGCAAGGAACCGTCGCGGGGCATCAACCCGGACGAGGCCGTCGCTTACGGTGCGGCCGTGCAGGCCGGTGTGCTGTCGGGCGAGGAAAACACGGACGCCATCGTGCTGCTGGACGTGAACCCGCTCACGCTCGGTATCGAAACGGTCGGCGGTGTGATGACGAAGCTGATCCCCCGGAACACGGTCATTCCGACGAAGAAATCGCAAATCTTCTCCACCGCCTCGGACAACCAGCACACGGTCACGATCCAGGTGTACGAGGGCGAACGTCCCATGACCAAGGACAACCATCTGCTCGGCAAGTTCGATCTGACCGGCATTCCGCCGGCACCGCGAGGCATCCCGCAGATTGAGGTGTCGTTCGAAATCGACGCCAACGGCATTCTGCAGGTGTCGGCCGAGGATAAGGGTACCGGAAACCGCGAAAAGATCGTCATCACCAACGACCAGAACCGCCTGACGCCGGACGATATCGATCGGATGATCAAGGACGCCGAACGGTTCGCGGACGACGACAAGAAGCTGAAGGAACGCGTCGAGGCCCGCAACGAGCTCGAAAGCTACGCGTACAGCCTGAAGAACCAGCTCGCCTCGAAGGACAAACTGGGCGCGAGCGTATCGGACGACGACAAGGCGAAGATGGAGGAAGCGATCGACGAGAAGATCAAGTGGCTCGAAGACAACCAGGACACCGAGGTGGAGGAGTACAAGAAGCAGAAGAAGGAACTGGAGGACATTGTGCAGCCGATCATCGCCAAGCTGTACGCCAACAGTGGCGGTGCACCTCCCCCCGCCGGCGGTACCGGTGACGACGATGAGCTAAAGGATGAACTGTAAGAGAGAGAGCACGATCGAACGAAAACACAACAAGCGAACCTGATCCGCTGCTGGGGGGGATAGATAGGAAAATAGTCTTTCCGAACTGCTGCCACCAAAGGAGGGGGATCGCCTTCAAAACACACACACGACGCTGCGATCATTGCGATCTTCCTTCCGTCCCGGGCTTCTCGCGAAAGGATTCACCCCGCGGTTCACGGATGGTCAAAGTCAGAGAGGGAGCGGCGTCCGTAGCAGCAGCTCATCTTATTTTCTAGATGGGCGCGTCACAGCAAACCGAACAGCCATAGGCGTATGGCTGCGAAGATCATCCGGCTAAGCACAGACACACACGCACACAGTTGGTCCGATAGAAGTCCTCCATCCGTAAAAGACAAGTCAAGATTCAATCGAAAGGGAGCGCCGCGTTAACCGCCCACTTGTTTTTGTTTTGTTCAAGTCTGTCGCTTTGATTTCCATGAATAACGTTTATATTTATTGAGCGAGAGAGAGCGAGAGGACAGGAGCGAGCAGTGGGCCCCGCGTGTGTCGCGTGGTGAGTGAGAGAAAGGAATCAGGGATAAAAAGAGTACCACGCGACACATTCTATTCCGAAGTTCCCACCATCATCAACTCTCATCACGCACTTTTGGAGAAGCGCAGGGCGCCGTTTAAACTACTACTTGTTCTTTAATTTTACTAGCCTTTAGGATACTCTCGTGCGTGCGTGCGTGCGTGCACTTGTGAGGCGTGTTTTTGTTTTAAAATCGTCGCGTCCGGATATGTTTTCGCGATCGTGTTTCGGTATCAAGATCGAAACCGCCGCGCAACGAGCACCATAAGGCGGGTGGAATACACGCACCGTTAGTAGAGAAAGTTAGGGCAGAGAAGGCAGGTTAGGATCCTTTCAGTTCGTTTTTTCCTTTGTTTCTCTCATCTCCCATCGACTGATTGTAATGTAAGGAAGTGTAATTTGTGTGATTTAGAAGTGTCCAAGCGCGAAAAAATGATGAAAAAAGATACAATAAAAACAATTCAAAACGAATGAAACAAATATCGGGGTTCTTGTGTTTTTTCAAGCCCATTGCGAAAGCGGCTGGAAAGCGGGCTTTCGAGAAACGGCCACGGTTTCCGAGTGCCTGCTCCTCTATCCTTTTGAAGAGAGGATTCGGAAGAAGGAAGTCTACTACTGATCAGATTATCAACATTCAACAAGAGCAAGACCTTTGTTCGACCATTCGCATACGTATCTGAGACATGGGCTCGGTCCGAAATTGACAAAATCCTCTTACCCGCGTTCGAGAGGCAGATGCTCAGATCGATATTTGGCCCCGTATGTGTGGAGAAACAATGGAGATCGCCGGCTGTGGCGAGTTAACGGACAAAGGCGGTGGCGGGATGCCCTATTGCAGGTCATGACCGCCCGGTTACCGGATGATCCGAAGTAGTAAGTTCCTATGTCATTTGCCAATGGCACATTTCGTTCAGAAAAAACAACATCTTCGATTAGGCGGGTTTATTCTTATATCACGGCGGAGCGTATTTATTTATTTCGCGCTGCTGCCAACAGAAGCAGGAAAGGAATGGTGCGTGAGTGTGTCTAGATCATTACATAATTACACTTTATAAGCGCGCTGGTTGGGTCATTTTGCCGATACCTGAAGGGATTAAATTGTAAACGTAAGCACCGATTCACACGAGGCTATTTGCGCGCTGCTGACGCACTGCAACGTTGCACATCACATCCACTCGCATTCACACGATCACGTGGAAATGAAGCGACGATCACGGCATTCTCCCCCCTCATCTCACGACTTAAGATTATGAAACATATTGCGATCACCGCAACGCCACAGTTCTTAAATAGGAAATAAATACAACCAATGTACAAAATGAGACGGACGAAACGGATCAGCTAAAAACAGGACCAACAAAAACGTGTGATGCGCGAGAAGACTTGCGAAGCTTCGTATTTGGGCTCCCAAATCCAGCCGAAATAATCGCTAAACTTACACAAAAATCAGTCCATCTGCGAAACAACCTTAAACCTTCACGTTCGCCCGGAACGCAGCGGACACTTCGTTCGCGGGAAAGGCCGCAAAGTCCGCCTTGGCCGCCCGGTGTGGTTTCCGCTGAAGATACTCGTGCACGACGTCGCAGGCCAACTGTTCCGCTTTGGCGCGCAGCTGTGTTTGGTGCTGCTTCTGGCGGTTCTCGTGGTCGATAATCGTTTTCGCCACGTTCCCGTGCACCGTCCGGGTGGTGGGCAGCTCGGCACCGCGCACCAGCGACATGATGAGATCGTGCTTGACGCGACTAATCTCCCGGTCCAGCTCCTGGATGCGTTCGTCCTTCGGCTGCGGTACGTGCAGCGGTTCCAGGCCGGCCAGTATCTTGCGGTACTCGTTCGCCTGCACCTTTAGCCGCTCGCTGCGCTCGTCCTTGAAGGCGCGCTTCAGCAGCGACAACTCCTGCGCAATGTACGGTGAACTGGCCGAGATGTCCAGCGCCGTCGTCGTCTTCAGGTCGACCTTACGCGAACTGAACGTCTTCAGTTTGTCGCGCAAACTGCTCTTTTCGCTCTCCAGCGAATCGATGTCGCTCTGCAGGTGGTCCATCGTTTCCTCGAATTCTTTCTCTTTCCTGCGGCGGGAAGAAACGGGAAGAAAATTATTAAATCAACGGACGGATCCACGCGCCCGGCGGGTACACGTACTGCTTGAGTTTGGTGCACACTTCATCCAGGTGCTTCTGCAACCGGGTAGTGTTCGTCTCGTGATCCTGCTGCAACACGGACAGCTTCTTCTCGGCCAAATCCTTGCGTATCTGCATCTCGGACAGTTCGTTCTGCTTCAGTTTCGCGGCCAGCTTAAGCTGCCGGATCTCGGCCTCGCGGTTTTCGAGCGTGGCCGTCAGTGTCTTCGTTTCCTCCAGCTGCTTCTTCACAGCCTGGGCTCGCACGATGATCGGTGCGACGGGTTTCTCCTCCGGTTTGCCAGTGTTGGTGGCCGAAACAATTTCATACTCGTGATCGAGCAGATACTGCGCCAACTGGCCCATATCGGTGCTGGCGGCACTCAGCACCGGCCGCAGGTTCTGCGATGGGCCGAGATCGTCCTGTTCGTAGATCTTTTCGCAACCGGCGGACACGATTTCCCACAGTTTGTCGTGCGGAACGGACGTTTCCGTTTCCGGGTCGACCGTCACGAGCTGCAGGCACTGCCGGGCGGCGTAGAACAGTACGCTCATCACTTTGTTGAGTGCCTCGGCCGTACCCTTCAGGTTGCGCAGTGTGTTCGCCGACAGGTTGCACTTCGTAATGGCCACGTCCTGTGGCAGTCGGCGCTTGACAAGCTTCAACTGTTGGCGAACATTCTCCACGTTCTGCAGAATGTACTGCAGAAGCAGTCCCGAGTCACTCGTTTCATCGCCGGGCTGCGGGAGAAATCGAAACCAAATTTAAAAAAAAAATCCTTTCAGTGCGCGGGTGCGCCCGATCCTGCGCCTTACCTTGATGAGCATCTTGATGATCGTGGAATCGTTCGCGATCGAATCGCAGGCCGCCGCAATCGAAGCCGTACAGTCACGCACGATTTGCGTTTCATTGACCAAATCGTCACCGGACAACAGCACCACGTACATTGCGTTGAAGAACGTGCCACACTTTTCCAGATCTGCAACATCACGGTGAGGGGGTCAATAATCGATATGGTACAACGGACGGAGGCCACTACTTACTGTCGGTGGAGGAGTTTTCGTCGAGCTGGTTCACCTTCAGCAGATCGATGATTTCGTCGATCATCTTCTCCTGCGCCTGCATCTCCGGCAGTGCGGCGCCGATCTTGAGCAGCGTGTCCGCCTTGCAGCCGGTCATGCTGTACAGGAACTGGTGCATGATGCTCTGCAGGTTGTGCACGTGGTGCAGTAGCCGCGATCGGAAGCCAAACTGGGCCACTTCGTGCCCGCCGAGGATGGCGGTGCGATCGATCTGCGGTACGTTGGAGAACCGTTCCCGTGCCTGGCTCACGATGATGCCCGATTTGAAGACGAGCCGTGAGACGAGCAGTATCACGAGGATCGCATCGTGATCGCCACCGCGCGCCATAAACACGTCGGGCATGAACGCGGACAGGTAGCGGACGTGTTCGTTCGCCTGCGTCAGCTCGATCTGGCGCAGCTGCAGATCGATGGCGCGCGTGAAAGCCTTCGACTCGGCAAACATTTGCTTGAAATCGATCGTTTCCGTGATGAGGGCCGTATCCTTCGCTTGTTGCTGCTGTTGCTGCTTGCTAGACTCCTGGTTGATGCGATCGCGCAGCTCCTGGCACTGGTCGTTCAACCGTTGCACCAGCTCGCGGAACTTGAGGATCGTCTGATCGCGATCGACAATCGTCTCGAGGGCGGCCTCTTTCTCGCGGGCCGCCTCCCGTTTGGCCGAGTGCGCCAAATCGAGCTCCTCGCGCATATCCATCTCCAGCTCGTGGTTGCTCTCGACGAGCTGCTCGTGCACTTCCTCCAGGGCCTCCAGTTCGGCCACCTCTTCCTCGAGCGCCTTCACCCGATCCTCCAGCTCCATCTTTTTCTCGGCCAACTGTTCCACCATCTCTTCCGCACCGAGGGCCGCATCGACCTGCTCCTGCAGATCCCCGAGCTGCGCTTCCAGCTCGTCGATCTTGGACGACAGCTTTTCCTTCGTACGCTGCAGCTCGGCCACTTCCGACTTTTTGGTGTCCAGCTCCTTCTCGAGCTTCTGAATTTCGTGCTTCTCGTGCGCCGACAGGTCACGCAGACGGACGAGAGTTTCGCGTAGCCGGGCATTCTGCTGCTCGAGCTGCTTGAACTCGTACGTCGAGGCTGACCCATCGCCGCCGGCGCCCCCGACCGCACTGATGCCACCGGAGGTGAGCTTTTCCTGCATTTCCGTCTTCAGAATCTCGAAATCGAGTGTCAGCTCCTCGATGCGCTCCTTGGCCGTTTCCAGCTCGAGCGCCAACGTGTCCGCCTTCTCCTCGGCCATCTCCTTGTCGAGCGTGATCATCTCCACGTTCTCGGACAGCTCGGCCATCTCTTCGCTGTGCAGATCGCGTGCCTCGATCGCGTCCTTGGCCTCCTGCTTGGCGCGCTGGAGTTCGCGCTGCAGCGACGAGTGCGCGTCCATGATTTTGCTTTTAAATTCCAGCAGCTGCTCGTACTGCGTTTTCAGCTTGTCGAACTCACGCAACCGATCGCGATCTTCGGCCCGCCGTTGCTTCAGCGTTTCGAGCTTTTCGCTCAGATCCCCGTTCACCCGGCGCTGCTCGTCCAGTTCGTGCTGCAGTTGCAGGATGTGAATACGGTCCTCGGTGGCGCTGGACGAGGGCACCGGGGTGGGGGCCGGCGAAGGGGACGTCAGCGATTGGCCCGGCGTAAACTGGGGCTTGAGCGTTTCCACGAAGCCGGTCTCGACGAACGAGGCACGCTTGGAGGTTTGCAGCGACTCCGGGGGGCTCATGTGCGATCGCTGCAGCGGTTCGTGACGATCGAGCGGCTGCTTGACCATGGTTGGGATGGACGATCCCACCGGGGTGGGAATCGATGATTGACCGCCGGGTCGCGGTTCACTGCCCGAGGGCGAGGTTAGCTGCGTTTTCGAGCCAAGCGAACTCGTGCTCCGGTTCAGCGACATCCGGGAGCTGCAAAGGAAAGGGGAATTGTGGTTAATCGGCACGAACCCAACCAAGGAACCGTCTATCTACGGCTGTTGTGCAAATAAAAACAACCGGTGCGTACGGAGAGGAACACAAGATCGATGGTGCACCTTGGGCATGGTGCGAACGAACGTAAGATCGGAACGAAAGCGTGCCAAACCTTGGTGTAGCGATTGCAGCCAAGATTGATTGGATGGTGATGATAACATATGAGACCCGGGGAAGTGTGAAAAAGCAAAGAAGGCAAGCAAATCGAAAAAAGAGCAAATAAAAGATTCTAAAGCAATTGTGAAATCCATCCCACAGCCCCATGCTTTGAAACGATCACGGCGCAAGGTGATATGATCGAGGACACAAACAAAAAAAGGCCACAAAAGGCATGAAAGAGAGATAGAAAGGCAAGTAAACCTGGATGTTGACAGTGTCATGGTCATGGAGGCCCGCTTCGTTTGCGGCTGCTTAACCGGCGACTTCCGGCGAACTCTGTTCCGCCCGGCGAGTGGGGGCGATGATGATGATGATCGATGACGGTGATTGTGACCCTCCGATCCGACCACGGTAGAATATTGGGGATGAATTGTTAGTAATTAAATCCACACACACACACAATAGAACAATGGCAATTGTGGAGCAAAATGGTGGTGGCGCGAGGATGAGTTATTTTGAGGTCGATTTGTCGATGGCCGATGGTTAAAACGGGAGGGAAGAAAGAGAGAAAGTACTGTGATTAAATTGTACAATTACCACACAGGATTAGTTCTACGACAGGGAAGTGTTGCTTTAGAACTAGAAGAATGAAATGAAGAGAGAGAGATTGTAAGAAGAAACGATGACAACAGATGGATGATCGGGAAGGCTACAAAACTACAAACGGAAAACGGCGAACATTCTAAGAAATCTTCAAAACAACCGAAAAAGGAAAAAAGGGAACAAACAGCGCCTAGGGCTCCTCTACATCTACCGGAACTCAGCGATCATCACGCGATTATCACTTACGCTGTTGGTTTTGCAGTAAACGTGTGTGTCGACCCTGGCATGGAGGCCAGCGAACGCACCGAGCTTGCACTGTTTCGAATCGGCGGCACAAAAGGTGGATAAATAAGAAGATTTTCCGATTAGAACGTTGAAGCCTGGCCCTGCGGAAGGCTTGGCGTTGCTACACAGCTGTGATGGACCGAAAAACTGCAGTATGAAGTGATCCTCGAACTAAGTTTGAGCTAATTCGAAGCTTTGGCGGTGCGTTAATAATGTTTAGCGCGCTAGTAGTAACACATTTAACGTCCTAGGGACAGAGAACTAATGCAGAATGATAATTTGGTGTACCATGATCTAGGGTTTAGTGCTGTAACGAAGCGGCACTCTATCTATCGATTTTTGGCCAATCCAATGTGAGAATGAAACTAGCTTGTAGTTCTCAAGAAGCTTTCAGTCGGTCGGTATCACTCAATGATCGATGATCAAACAGAAGACTATGGTTGTAGCGAGAGCGCAAGCGATCATTTGCGATGCAGAATTGCGTTTCTCTTTAAACACGATCAAATCACTTACTTTACTCGGCCAGTGGCCCGCTTGGCACTAGCAGGAGGTTTACAACAACAAACCGAGTTTTATGGAAGAATATGAATGGGAAGAGAAGACATTGGTAAGGAAAGATAGCCAGATAGAAAGACAGAGATGGAGACAGAGCACGGATAACGAAGGACACGAAGCGGATACGGAGTTGGGCGCGGATATCGTATCATTTGGTTTCGATTCCACAACCGGAACTCGGAACGAACCTGCTCAGCCGGGATCGAGGTTTCTCGTCTGGAGTTTGAGCATCCTCCAGTGGGTTGCCGGATTCGTCGACGTAAACGAGTTGCGTTGGCCGCACGAACATGCCAAAGTTTTCTTCGCACTACAATGTAAAACCAGGTATTACACAAACGATCGGCCAAAGATCGGCCAAAGATCGGATGGGGCTTACCGAAAAGTACTGCTGACCCTTAATCGATCCATTGTTTTTGCCTTTCGCCTCATCCAGCACCACACCGACCCATTTGCCGACGGCGAATGAGGTCATCCCGACGTAGGCGATTGTACCGCGCACATCCTTGCCGGACAGTTCCACCCGTTGGCCTAGTTTAAGGTATTTTTCAGCCATGGCAAAACACTTCTCGGGCTGTGGTCGTTGTTATTGTGCCGCAGGTCTTTGCCTTCCCGGTGGTGCTAGTGCTGCAGTACAGTACTTTCACTGTGGGCGAGAAGGCGTTGATGTCATAAGTAGGTTCGCACATCGAAACACACCCGCTACGGGGCTCCTTACAGATACCTTTCTTTCCTGTGGTGCTTTGTGTGTTCCTTGCGTAATGAAGTGTACCTTCCGCCGTTGCGGATCCGTGTTAAGGACAGTGGCACCGGAGAAAATCACCTAATTCATAATAAACATTCTGCCGAAGAAAAGTTGGATGAAAAATTTTCCCTTCCACACTGACAGTTCTCGGTGGACCGTTTTGACAGCTCTAGATTCGAGCACATTCGAGGTAAACGGTGAAAACATCGCAACTGCTCGATCCAATGCGCGGCAAAATTTCGGTTCCGGGTGTGCAGCATCATAATTACAAAATATTTGTTTTCGTGCCAGTTTAGCTTGTCCCGACAAATGGCAGCAACAGAAAGAAGCCACATCGTCGAGGAGATAACGCGCCAATATCCGTGCCGTAAATCGATTCTCCGGAAACTATATCAGTACTATGGCACGGGGGACCTTTTACCGGCCGCGCTCTACCTGTATGGGCACGCCGCCACCGGTAAATCGTCCTTACTGGAGGCGCTTCTATCGCGGCTTTCTGGCATCAAACACGTAACGCTCAACACGATTGCTGCGTACACCAATAAGCTGTTCTTCGAAACGATCGCGTTCGAGCTCCAAGGAATCTCACTGTCTTCGCACAACGGCTACTCGTACGAGCGTAAGATCGAGTACATGAAGGACTTTCTGGATGAACTGCGGCAACTTGACCGATCGCTTGCGTACGTGATTGTGCTGGAGAATGCCGAACGTCTGAGAGATATGGACTACAACCTGCTGCCAATGCTGCTACAGCTTCCGGAGGCCACCGGACAAAACATCTCCGTAGTGCTGCTATCGTCACTACCGTTTGAGAAGTACTACGTTAAGACGGGTTTCCCTCCGATTGTGAAACTGTTCGTCCCGGAATACTCACGCAATGATATGCAGCAGATACTGGTGAACGATTTCGAAAAGGTAAGACGACGAGACGACGACAATCGACATCAAACTGTAACTGATAACCGATCACCGATCACACCATTTTATTCAGATCAAGCTGGACACGCAGGAACGTTTGCAGTTGAGCGAAGCCAATGAGGAGCAGCTGCTACGGTTGGAACGGACGCTGACCAAAGAGTTCTACGAAAGCTACGTGAACATCTTCCTCAGCACCTTCTGGAAGGTGTGCAGGGACATTAGCGAACTGCGGCTCGTGGCCGTGCAGTGTTTTACCCGTTACTACGCTCCCGTCCTGGAGGGATCGATCGAGGCACACGACGCAATGAAGCTGTGGCGCAATATTGTGAAGGTGATGAAGAGTGCGCTCAGCACACTGTACATGCGCCTCGGCACGAACAATCTGGATCCGGTGGACGGTGTGGATCAGCTACGGCTTGCGCAGCGTCTGGAGCTACCGTACTACGCCAAATACCTGCTGATTGCAGCCTACCTCGCCAGCCATAATGCGGCCAAGGAGGACAAACGATTGTTTGTCAAGAATCATGGCAAGCAACGGAAACGGATGCAGACGGTGAATGCACGGGCGAAGGTGTCGGAAAAGATGGCCACTCAGCTTGGCCCGAAACCGTTCACCGTCGACAGGCTGCTGGCCATCTTCTACTCCATTCTGGAAGGCCAGCAAGTGGGGCTGACGTGTAATCTGTTGGCCCAGATCGCTACTCTCGTTCACCTGAAGCTGCTTGCGTATGCGTCCGCATCGGAAGGCAGCATACTGGAGGGTTCGGCTCGCCTGCAGTGCACGGTGGGACTCGACTTTATCCTGCACATCGGCCGCATGGTGGGCTTCAACGTGCGCCAGTACCTGTGCGACTTTCTCTAGGACTGGATGATCTTTATTAGATAGTGTGGCAGGTCGGACACGTGAATCGTTTCCGCAAGCGTTGTGTCACGTGCGCGCAACGAGAGTAATCCAGTTTCAAGCGCCTCGTCACGCAGCACGAGTGTGTACGGAACACCTAAGGCATCGAGGTTCGCGATCTGCTTCCGGTAACTGCCAACATCCTTCGCTTGCGGAAGTGAGTAGTCTAAGAGCGAGATGTCCGCTTTACGGAGTACGATCGCTAAATGCTTTGCCAGATCTTCGACCTCTGCCTGCCGTGCTCGATCTGAAAATAAATTCATTAAACCGATGATTAGGCCTTAGGCCTGTTTTCCCGTTGTCATCACTCACCCTTTACGTTGCAGATAATGCCGCACTTGAAAGGGGCTAGTTTTCGGTGAACTCGAACACAACCTGAGAACGGTGCCGGTTCTAGTGCATCCATCAGCACGGCTAACGTGGCACGGTCCAGGTCTTGGTGAACGCGCACCACAGCTGGCGGAAACGTCTTTTTGGGTTTTCCTTTCGTCCGAATGTACAGCTCCTCCGGAATATCGGAGCCCTTTAGCAGACCTCGGGGAAATAGCTCCAACCATTCCAGATCAATGGTTTGCGCTAGTTCCTGCGTTGCCGGTTGTTCGGTAGAGGTAGCACGTTCTGTATTGCCGAAGCGTGCCCTTATTGCAACCACTGTTCGCTCGCCGTCGTTGCTGCTTTGGGCGTCAGATATTTGGTAGCGACCCGGGCCTGACGAGAACCGCATCCACCAGATTTTACGTTGCCGCTGTGTTTGGTGCAGAAATTGTGCTGCCAGTGAAGGTGCGATCAGGTATGTAGTGCACAGGTCAATCATAGTGCGTTCCACTTGCAGGCCACTTGTTGCCGTTTGAAGTGGAACTTCGAAGCTCCGGTGTTCGCTGCCGTTTACTTCGAGTGCTACACCAAATGGCAAGCTCAGCGGATAGTTCTGGTGCAGGAAGTGTAAGTTTTCGGCCAAGCTCATGCTACCGGTGCCGCGGTACACTGGAACGGCGGTTCCACCGAGTAGTTGGTGGCTCTCTTGACGCAAATTGTTGCGCAGCATTTTGCCGACTGGCGTAAGCGAAAGGCCGCTGACCACTGTCGGTCCCCGGTCGTCAAGCGAAAAGCTCATAAACTTGCTACTCCTGCAGGCCTCCAAAATATCACGAAATTTGCCCAGACTCGCTTTGGCCATCACCATGATGTGTCCGAATTTGATTAAATAACTGAACCCCGAATCATGTCCCTGTTACCGAGGCCGGTATGTTTATCCTTAGAGGAGCGTAAACAAATCTAACATTACATTGGAAATATTTAGGAATAGAATACAAATTTGATTGAATTAGCTAATTCCCTAAACTATGGAGAGTACAAAAACAATTTGTCACAACATCATTCAAAACAAAAACAACGGACGGAACGGTTTTTTGACAGTTCGCAATGGAGTGACAGATTCCAGCAGAAAACATCGAAAGTCATCGATTTTCACACCTGTGGAATGTAATTTCGCGCGCTTTTCGCGAATGGCAATTTTTACCAACATTTAAAACATTTTCAAAATGTATAAAATGCCAATGCTCCACGAAAAAAGAACGCTTTTAAACGAAAATCGTCGTGAAGAACAATCAGACGAGACTTGCGATTGTGGCTTAGCCTTACATTGAACAAATTAAGCAGCGTAACCCACAATCTCATAACCCGTTTTCGAAAGCACACGTGTTTGCCATTCAGACCTCTTCATAAGATTTATTAAAGAACTATGCACCGCATCGTTTGTGAAACTATTTGCGTACACACACTTTAACGCTAAACGTTACGGTGAGAAAAATGTGGGTCGCCAGCTGCAACAAGGACACATCACATTTCGTTGGGAATCTGGTGCTCCGCACGATTCCCGGTAACTAAACAATTTTGTTTATACCCCGACTCCGGCGACCGGAGGAGCCCGCGTTCAATAATCGGCGCCGTTCTTTACGGAACCGTGAAGAACTGCGTGTCGAATCGAAAGAATGTTGCAGAATGACGATGCACAAATATGCCCTACACACCAAAAACTAGGTCACTGGATGGGCATATTGTCCGCCCGTGGATCGATAAGATGCGAAAGTCCCGAGATCCAATAAACTTTCATTTTCAAAAAACCACCTGCCTTAGAACGAACGGCGTAGCAGTTTTTGACCAATTATTTAATAGCATCAGTTTGCGCGACCTGCCTTCCGCGGATTTCTATTGTGTTTTGTGGTAGGTTCCACTCTACCCCCTTAAACCCGTCGGTTCGCTAAACTATGCGTGCCTCGCGGTACACGAAACGCCACTAGCGTCCTCCGGCACAAGAGGGACAGCGTGAAACAATGACCGGCAGCCAGTTGTTTGTCCCCCAGGCCAGAGCGAGACCGGCGGAACCAAACAACGGAAGAGCATGTGGCGCGAATACACACCTTCTTTCGGGTTAATTCTATCCACGGGGTGGCTCCCGCTAAATTCTTTCGCGTCCTCCCTTCTTGGCCGACAGTTTTATAAAAGAAGATCACCTGGTCGTCAAACGGGTTAGTCGTTGGACGAACGTGTCCCGTGTTTGCCGCGGCTGCCTTTTGCTCCCGCCAAATCGTCAAGAAACGAAGATCAGAACAGAGCGCGAAAGAGCACCGCGTGCAGAGTGTGATGTGATGTGTTTCAACGGTTTCCCCGAGGATTGGTCAAGAGCACACAAATTAGCGCTCCGGGGAACCATCTGATCATTAATGGACAATCATTTTTGTGCGATCATCCAGGTTCATTAAGGTGCTGATCGTTCGTTGAACTCGTTCGGGGCAAAACGTTGGGAACAAGTGTGCAAACATGTGGCCCCCGAAGGGAAGCGTGATCCCTGTGGGCATATTATTAATGGCGGCGATCATGAATTATCATCCGAGTGTGGCTCAGTTCTACAGTTTGAGCTTCGGGACGGACGAAAGCTTCACTGTTTCGAACCAACCACCACCACCACCACCGTCAGCACCAAGCGCACCCGTAAAGCAGGAATTGCGCCAGAAGGTGACCCCGCTGGATGCGATGATCGACAAAACGAACCATCTCGGATTCCGAGTCCTGCACCAGCACTCGAAGGGCAACAAGAATAACATTGCCTTTTCACCGTGCGCTCTCGCCAGCATACTCGTCGCCCTGTATGAAGGATCCGCCGGGCGTAGCGCGGCCGAACTGCACGACCAGCTGGTGGTGCCGTACGACAAGGATGTGCTGCGCGTTGGCTACCGGGATATCCATCGGCGGTTGCGAAGTTACTTCTACCAGAAAGAAAACCTTCTTAATGGACTCAGCTTGAGCAGCGAAAACATCACGATCAGGTAATTGCCGGGGGCCGGATAAAAGTAATTCGCAAGATCGGCCAAGGGAAGGCCACTCGGTGAAGGTTTCGGTGGGAGCCTACAGACAGGGGATTGTTTCATTCTTTGTACACATTTTTATTGCCGAACGCAGACCCGAGTACGAATCGGTACTCAAATTTTACGGCTACGATCTGGAGAGCATTCCGGAAATGCGTATGCAAGGTACAACTCTGCCGCCGCCACTCCCATCGACCACGCCCGAAATGGAAGCGGAGTCCACGACCAACAGCGAAGCTACGACCGATGACGTTAGCAACTCAACGGAACCGATGGAAACGACCTCTCTTGAAGGGGTCGGTACGGTTTCAGAAGAACCGACAACGGTGCCGGCTGTTGGCGGCGGTGAGGAAAGTTCTACGGAAGGCTTGGAAGGGTCAGGGGGTAGTACGGCATCCGATGCGACACCGACTGAAGAGACGGTCGTTCCGGACACGGAAACGGTGACGGAAGAAGCACCAGCCGAACCAACGCCCGGACCGGAAGAAGCACCCGAGGAGGGTGGAGAAAAGCGACGGCGAAATCTACGGAAACGTGGCAACCGGCTTCTTCGCCGGCAGCAGTCCGATTCGCCACACCGACGCCGTTCGTTGCGTATGAAGCGCCAGCCAGAAGAAATCGACATCGTGAGCCACCAGCGGTTTCTGCAAAATTTCCTCTTCCAGGACCTCGTCCCAACCGGTGCGCCGCCGCTGCACGCAACAGAAACGATGCTCCCTGCAGCGGGGGGTTCCGAGCGGGTGAACCCGTTTCGGCAGCCCCAAACCGAACCCGAAGAGTATCGCTTGCTGGATGATACGATCGAGCACAATTTTTATCTCACCGAAACGGAGATCGTTCGGGTGCCGTACAAGGTGTACAACACAATCCTAAAGTACGCGTACATCGAGGAGCTACATTCGACCGTCATCGAGCTCGAGCTGGACTCCGAGGACTACAAGCTGCTGCTCATCCTGCCCGACTACGAGTATGGGCTGGGCAATGTGCTCAAACTGTTGCAGGTTGGCGAAAACGGCGTACCGAATCTGCGCGACATTACGGACCAGATGAACCCAACATGGGTTAAAACGATCGTACCGAAGTTTAACCTCAAAGGCAGCATCGTCCTAACGAGTGACCTGCAAAATGTAATGCTGCTAATGCTGGGCGGTCAGAGCGAGAGTGATGCGGATTAAACAAATATCATTTCCCCCTTTTCCTGCAGCTCGGCATCAATGACATCTTTGAACCAGCGCGGGCCGACTTCACGCTCATGACGGAAGATCCAACGATCTATGCCAAGCACATCGAACAGTCGATCAACGTTAACATCCGCACGCACTCGCTGCAGCAACTAAAACGTAATTATGCAACTGTGTGCACTGTGGCCCTCGCGCCGCGTGCATCGTTATTATGTTTCCACCTGAACGGTGCCCGTAATTGCGGGTCACTTCCGGGGGGCGATGGGCAGTGGCTTCCGGCTTTGCTGCTGTAAATGTAACTTTGTCTTGTTGTCTTACGCGCCCCACACAGGTTTTACGTCGCTGTACAAAAATCCGGTCGAGCTCGCCGTAAACTATCCATTTTTGTTCTGCATCTTGGACAACGAGCTCGATCTGGCGCTGATGGTAGGCCGAATACTGAATCCGCTTAACTCGCGTATTCATTAACCTTCACTACGCTGCCCACACCGAGGAGGCGGAGGCTGAACCACACCCCGAATGCCGTTGAATTCCGTAATTCTCTAATAAACATCTCTTGTGAATATGTCTCAATACGCGAGTGGTTATACTCAAATTAATAGATGGACCACACATTGCCGTACATCAATAGTATTCTTTTATTCTACAACGTTGTTTCTAGGCAATATTTAGACTATTATAATCTGCTGCACTCGCGAGTCTCGCTAAACACTAAGAGTAAGCAACACGGTTGCCGCTCGGCACCAATCTCACCTCTATCGTGACGATCAAGGAGAATATTGGCTGAAGTACGATCGATGCAAAAAGCACCCCGCGATCGGGTGCTTTCTCCCGATCGCTTCAACCCACCGTGGGGTACAGTATCTACTCTGTGCCCCATTTTGCCCAATGCTACTGGAAGACTTCGTATTTCAACGTGTTTTGTTCGTAACCACTTTTTCCCACCGCGTGTCCCTGCCGTTGGGGGACACCGCTCTAGCCCACGAGAGCGCTTTTAAGTTTCACTTTTTGTGCGCAATCGTGAACGGGACTGCCGGGGTGTAACCGGCGACCGTTTCTTCGGACGCTCCTCGCGCCCGACTCACACAGCCGTTTCGTGGGGGTTCGGGGAATAGATAGGAATGTCGCCGCGCGGGCGGCAGGCATGTTAGAATGAGCTTGCGTTTTGTTTTTCGGCTGCTGCAGCTATCACCATTACGCCACCATTACTGTCCCGCGGGTGCCTTGGTGCGTCAATCTGTTGAGATCGAGAGATCAATGGGCGACGAGAATGAAACGAAAAGAAACAGAACAGAACAGAAAAGCGTAAGGGCGATTGGCGACTCGTGGCCGTGGATCATTTCGAACACTCCAAGGAGTCTAAACGCACATCGCCACCGTTTTCGATGAAAGCGGCCATCCGTTTCTTCATGCCCCGGGCGATCGGGGGCGAGAAGAGTTCCGTGTTGAGGTATTGGTGCTGCTCGTCGAGATAGATACGCTCCGCGCCGTGTGCACCACGCCACCGCAGCACCAGACTCGTCCCGTAGCCGACGGTGAACGTTACGAGGTACCCGAGCACGCTGAACCACATGTACGACAGGCGGTACATGTAGAAGAAGTCCGAATCGTCCCGCGGAACCACCTCGGGCACACGTTGTGCCATGGCCAGTGGTAGCTGGCGCGTGGTTTCATTGTAGCCACCAAACTCCGAGCAATCTTCGACGGAAAAGTTGAGCGTTTTAAGGGGTGGCCGTGGCTGACCGAACCCGATCCAGAGGGAGAACCCTAGGCCGACCAGCAGCCCCGTTATGACGCCCTACAAAACCACGGAAAGGTAGAAAGTGATAACGATGCAATGTTGCTGCACTATGCGACGCTAGCACCGGCACTCACCCGTTGATTGGCACGCTTGGTAAACATTCCCAGCGAGAAGAGAGCAAACAGTGGGCCACCGACGACGCCGAAGATCGTGAGCGATGCCTGCAGTACACCGCCCATGTTCTGGGCAACGAACGAGACCGCTATGCAGATCAGCCCGTACACGAAGGCCATCACCTTGCTCGGGAAGCTGGACTGCAGATCGGGCAGGGGTTTCTTCTTGAGCTTCTGGTACAGCGGTTTCAGGTAGTCCTCGAGCGTGACGGCCGCCAGCGAATTGAGGGCGGCCGAAACGGTCGACAGGCTGGCGGAGAAGATACCGGAAACGAATAGGCCCGGAAGCCCCGGAAGATCGCTCATCGCGTCCACCACGAACAGGGGCATCGTCTGATCGCGCACGGTGATGCGCCCCTGGCGCAGAGGATCACAGGTGCGATAGAAGTAGTAGATCGCCAGCCCACTGAACGACGTGCTGAAGCTGAGCAGCGACAGGATGGGCCAGTTCAGCCACAGTGCCTGCTGGGCCGATTTGAGATCTTTCACCGTCTTCAGACGCTGCACTTGCGTCTGGTTCACGGCGTACAGCGAAAGGTAGGTAAACATGCCACCGATCGTCAGGCTCCACCAGGTGTGGCGCGTCGTTGGATCCGGAGAGAAGCTACAAAGAGGAAAGCGAGAAAGAGAGAGAGAGTGAGCACACAGTACTCCCAGGGCCATCCACTCCGTTCGTACTTCCAAATCTCCAACCGGCCACCCTCGGAGGCCGCATCCCAGATCGGGCCAATACCGCCCGCCTTAACGGCGGCACAGATAATGACCGCGTAGATGGCGGCAAACATTAGCACCGACTGGAACACGTCGGTAAACAGGACCGCCTTCATGCCGCCGATCGTCGAGTAGAACGTGCAGATGCCGCCGATCACCAGGATCGAGTACGCTTGGTCGAGCCCGGTAACGGCCTCCAGGGCCAGGGCCGGCGCGTACACCGCTATTCCCATGTACAGGATCATCTGCAGCGTGTAGGCCATCGACGCAGCGAGGCGCGTCGCTTTGCCGAACCGTTTCTCTAAATACTGTCGGTTGGCCGATCAAATAAAGGGCCGAATTAGAGGGCAATCAATACGCATCAGGTGGCGGGGCCACTTTAAGGTACCTCGTACGCACTGCAGGCCTGCAGGCGGAAGAATACTGGCAGGAAGAGGTAGGCCGCTATCGGAGTCGCGAGCCCGTACGCAAGGTTAATGGCCACAAACTGGGTACCGAATTGGTAGTTTTCGTTCGAAACACCCAGCAGCGTTACCGCCGACATAAAGCTGGCCATCAAGCTGAACGACACCGGCCAAATCGACATGTTGCGATCGGCCAACAGGTACTCCTGGCGAAAAAAGAGAGAAAAAAAGAAAATAATGCGATAAATATTGGGCATCGACGAAGCCGCTTTCTTCTCGTGTTTGTTTTCCCTGCACCGCTTTTCTCCGCGGCATTCACACGCGGTCCAAAGTCCGGCGCCAGATCATACGATGTGCGCGCCGCCGACGGGTCGCGACTCCTGGACGGAGACGGAGTCGAATTTTGCGCTTCGTAAAGGTGTTTCGCTTCGGGGGGCCACGGGTATGTTTTGCTTACTGTGCGCCGTCTGTTTCCAGGCTTTTCCGTGCCTCATGAGGTCAGTTGGACGTGGCTCAGTTTAATGGTAACTAACCTAGTTGGGGGGCCGTATAGTGATCACCAACACCGTCACACTCCAGTTCGGTGCGATGGGAAATTTACATTAGCCACGCATCGTTCCGAACGATCGTTTATGCTCACTACCATCCAAAGCCGCTTGATCTCACGCAAAAAAGGTCAGTCTGAACTGGTTTTCCGCTCGGCTGTGTGTAGGTCTAGGTTACAGCATCGGCATGGCACTGAACACGGGTTAAGGTAATTGACCTTTATCTCGAATGCGAACCAACAAAACGCGCGTAACTTACCGTTGTGGTTTTCTGCTTGCCGCCGGAAAACCGGTAATACACACCGATTCCGGCGGACACGATCAGCATCGCGATGAAGACGACATAATCCCAAACGCCAAACGATGACGCCATTGTGTGTTGGGTTCGGTGGCACCTTAATTAAGCCTAGAAAGAAACAACGTTTTAGGTTTTGGTAATTTTTTAAATATTCATTTCACAAAATTTGGACCCCAATAATTTTGGGTAATTAAGTAGTATTTCCTTCCCGTTGATAGAGCAGTCGATAACGCTCGTCGATGTTACGTTACATCGTTACAGAAAGCAACAAAAATTAACATTGTCTCTGGTGCAAGCCAAGAGCGCTCGGAGGTTGTAGCCGCGAATGAGGAGAAGTGGTATTTCCATGGCATGCCACGATCAAGAAAGAGTCCATAGGTATTTAAGTGGAAAAGCTGAGTGTACTATTTTTTCAAAAACCTAATTCCAACCTACTTTGTTTTCGAGTGAAAGCTCAGCCTTGCTATCAGTCCAAAGCCTTCTGAGAGTACTTCGCCTGTCTATCATTCGAGTAATTCATCGGCCCGAACCGACCGTTACCAGGCCTCGACGTAACAAAAGTTGAGTGGTGATGAAGCTCAAATCTTGTACTAATTGCAGCAGGCATCGGCCAACGATGTCTTGTCGAAGTCTCAAAGCTAACCTAATTTAGTTTGCTAAAACGATAAGATAAGACCTCGCTGCAACAAATGACCGATCCTGCAGCGATGCAATGTCTTTGATCGGCTCATGGGACACGTGAAACCGTAATGGGGCGACGGGTCGCCTCGTCGGGATGGTCGTTATCTGGCCGGAGGACGCCATAATTTCAGATTTATCACATATCACACCATTCATAAACCTGTGAAAGCGAAGCATTAGCGCAGAACCGATTCATCAGCCGCGCGATAACACAAATGGCTCTGCTGAGAGATGGTTCCCAGAGATGTAAGCTCGACGGAAATCTCCAAAAGAATCATCTCCGGTCATTGTGAGAGGAATAGCATCAAAACACATTCCAACTTTTCCGTAGGGCTTCTACAAACACGCCGGACGTTTCAATGGAACTGGAACTAGAGATAATTAACGTTAGATGTGTGGACTAAAACCGTCAGAGCATCATCATAGTTCTGTTGTGCAATCAATCCTCCCAGCCGACGGGACCGACCGATGTCTTTATTGGTCCAATTTGAGTCAGGAGTAAACTAGGTTCGATCAATTGGCGTGCCGTGCTCCATTCTGTGAATGGGGCTATGTTTGGCTAGTTTTTGAATGATTCTTTCGTGGTCCGCGTGGCCGAAATGGCCACCACGTCCATCGATCAAATCTCAAACGCGCCTGGGAACCGCCGACGTCTCGACGAGATACATTGTTGCGGGACCATAAACCACTTCATTAGCCATGACGCGACAGAAGACATGTCTCGGAGCAGGCGACAATACTGTAAAACAATTACACGATCGTCCCGTGATAAGAGAACTCATTATCCATACACCAGCCCAGGACCAGAAGCATCTTCTTCGGCCATTCGCCATTGTTTCTTGTCTGCAGGAACGTTTACCGACCGTACCGCAACAACGTGCTTCGACCGTAGATTGCTGCGAATTGTGATAACCGCGATGGCAACCAACCACACAGCAGCAGCAGCAGCACGTTGTTCCCAGATCGTAAACCACCGCTCAGGATGCGGTTAACGATACGTCCGATACGGAAGACGTCCACTTTGTGGGATGATTCTGTGGATAAGACCACGACGTCACGGCGTCCATGAATATGTTAGCCCGTTCGTGAGCACGGGTCCCGGGCGTGCCAAAAACGAACAGATCACCCGTCCTGCGGGAATCCGGTGAATGGAGTTTTCCACGGATTGTGAATGGAACGGAGATCGTGATGTCGCGCTTAATGTAGGGCTTCTAGCCCGCAATACGAGGTTTGTGCATTGTAATGGTTTGTTATCTGCTGCGCTAGCTTAGCCTCTAATCACACACCGCGTAAATCTGTGCCCAGTGTTCCACAGACAAGGTTGGAGTCGTGTTTTGAGTAAAAAGAAACGCGTACACAGATTATAATCAGCGGTCTTTTGTTGATCATTCTTTACTACATCGCTTATCAATCATGATTTATAAGTTCTAGAATTGCTTTGAAAGTTACAAAGTAACGCAATAGGTTATGAAACTGTTAAACGCCGTTACAAGCCCGGTAGAATCGTTCCTTAGTTCCGTGCATCTCCATTAAGTTTCGTGGATATTTTCGGAACCACGTCGGCGATCCAAAAATCCAATTTTAGTGCACGCCTCATTCCTCAGCAAGAGTCGGGTTGGTTCGCGAATGCATCCGGCAAACAATGCACCAGTTATCCTCGCTCCGTCTGGCGGCGCCGGTTAATTCTGGTTCGGGGGATTTTCTCGCCGCCGGTTGATGGTGAAAATTTGGCGTTTTCAAATTCCTTTCTGTGCGCGCGAAGAGGGTTTGGCTGAGTGTCTCAATTTTCATCATCGCCTCACATCACATTGTTGGCTTCCTACGGCCACGCTAGGGGAGAACATTTCACCCATTTATCAACCGCTATTTGCAACATTGTATGCGACCGAGTGCTGCGTAGTGGCACAACCCGGGTGTCCGCAATCTTGGCACATCTTCCCTGCGTGGCGCCAATACTTTCATTACATGGCGTTTGGCGTTTCTCAACTGTACCATGCATTAATGGCTCGGGCACAACCGACGTTGAATCCTTTTGCAGCGCATGGGATTGTTGTTATAGGGCCCATAATTTTATTGTTTTTCCATTTCAAGCTCGGGTAAATTGGTTTGAAAATATCGGCGGTTTGGAACGGTAAAGTTTTTACGCCGAGTTTACGCCAATTAAATTGAAACAGCAACTGTTTAAAACGTTGTACCCGTACGATAACGATTAATTTATTTCGCTGACCTTGAAAACTGACAAAGTGGCAGATGGAAAATAACTCGAAACTCGCTGTTCCTAAAAACTGTTACTGGCTCAAAACCGGCCCTTCGATGCAAACTGCTCTCGGCTCGCGGAAAGAGAAAAAAGTAAAGTTGTTTCCTTCTCGATCGCACGCACTCGCGCGTCGACCGCATGACCGCATGGCCCCGCGAGACATTGGTCTTGGCGCTTCGAACGTTCTCTCCTCACGACAGTGACGTCACTACGAAACTCGCCGATGCACCCAAACCGCGTGTGAGCGGAGCAGGCGCTGAAGATGCCACAACACACCAGCTGACAGCCGTCAATCGGTAGTGCTTGTGTGGGGCAAAAGGGCTAACTTTGACAACATCCGCACGCATTTGGGCGATACTTACTGGGGGGAAATTATGTAAGTAGTAGGCCGCTAAGTAACGCGATGAGAAAGCCGCTCGCTGCCGTAGCGCACCGACTCCACCTGCAGACACACATACACACATACACATGCACGCTTGTTGGGTGACCTTTGGAATGGACGATCCCCACGGGCGCGGGAGATAGGACACAGGCGAGTGAAGTAAAAATTACACAAAACAAACTTAACGCGCGCCCAGACGACCTACGCCGGCGGTATTCGTCACGCTGTGTCACGGAACCACATTTGGGCTCAATTTAAAGCGCCGTGCCACTTTGTACATCGAAACGCACTGAACACGAAGCGGGGCGCCAGCTCGCGCCAACTGATTACAAATCACAGTTGTCCTTGACAATATTTGGGTTCCTGGGGTGGGCTGCAGCTGATTGCGGAACATATAACACGGACTACCGTTTGCCGATTGGCGTCTGTATTTACTTTGGACTTTTGTGGAGCAAGATACGGAGACGCGTGACGAGGGGCTAGCGGATCAGTTGTCAAATAATGCACGGTAGCGCTGGTCGGACAAGAAGTGCAACATAGAACCGGGTTGCCGGGATTTAAAATATCGAACGTAGCACAATCGGTAGTACACGGTCGCGATGGACTAGCACACACTACTCTTTTCCGACACGCCACTTCCGATTAGTGGCAAGTGACGGCCTTTCAGAGAATTCTTCGACTTCCCATCGTGGCCACGTTCAACACATCCAGAGCACGTGTGTTGATTGAAGCTTGCTGCGAGAGAATAAAATTTCTGACTACCCTTTAACAACTTGACTTTGGATTTTCTAACCTCACTTTGGTGTTGGTGTTGGTATTGGTTAGTGATTAAAAAGAGCGTATACTCAAACAAAGCTCTTTCTCTTCATAAGACGTGATTTCTCACGCGGAACTCTCTTCTCTCTTCTCTCAGCGAGCAATTGTTTGCTTCTCTTTCGCTCCCTCGAGTAGTTCGACCATTTAACAGTTCAGCGGTAATGCATCCTTCATCCTTCGTCCTTCGTCCTTCGTCCTGCGTTGATCATGTCGTAGGCGAATTATCGTGCGCGGAAATCATATTCTACAGCTGATTTTAAGCACTTGCTTTTTGGTAAGTAATTGACCACATGCAAAGTGAAATGAAGTGAAGGGTAATGAAAGTGCATGTTCTTACATTTTCAGCCACACAATGAGCAAACGAATCAGCATCCCATGGAATCGCACCGATGGACCGGACAGTGCAAAACGGCGGCGAAACGCTGCACGTAGGGCGCACTACCTGGTGAAGAAATGCTACGAAGCTGAAGAAAAATTGCTCGAGAGTATGGCTCGAAATGCCGGACCCTCCTCCGATGTTCCTGCCTCTGCTGTTTCCGTGGACGTTACCGGCGGCGTTCACGTTGCTTCTACCAACGAGGCCGATATTCCGGAGATTATCAAAGTTACCGAAAGAGCAAAGCCAGAGAACAACGGCGATGTTTCAAACCACAAGGATCTGCCCTCGGATGGGGTTGCCGTAGTTGACTGCATCCCGGACATCGTCGACCAAACCGAACCCCAACTATCAAATAAATAAGTTAATAATTTTGTCTAATTTGCCTAATTTGGTGCATTTTCTTTCCCTTCATCGTATCTACAAAATAATCCAATACTGATTCCAATTCACTTTCGAAAAAATGTTCGTTAGATCCGCACTTTGGGCGCCCAGAACGTTTCACCCCTTTCAACACCCTCCTCCGTCGGAGCGCATTGCGTAGCTTACCGCGGGGTCCTCGCAACAAGATTAATAACTTTTTTCCATTCGAGCAAAGCATTTATTTGGCCACTCTAGTTCACTCACCGCGTTGTATAAAAACATATCATTTTAAATGCACTTTATCTGGAAGACGAGTACCGGTCGTTGTGGTTGTCGGTTGCGTAGTAGCGTTCTAATCAGTGCGCTTACTTCATCGTTGGCATGGCAACAGCCGCTTTCGTGTGGCTGACGTCGCCTTCACGCCACAGCTGCGTAACGGTTTTCGTTTGCGTGTAGAACTTGACGCCCTGCTTGCCGTAGAAGTGGCAGTCGCCCAAAAAGCTGCCCCGGCTGCCGGTGAACGAAAACATGGGCAGTGGCACTGGAATCGGAACGTTCACGCCAACCTGACCAACATCGATATCGTTCACGAACTTGCGGGCGGTCGCTCCGTTGGTGGTGAAGATGGCCGTACCGTTACCGTACGGATTGTTGTTGATCAGCTCAATCGCCTCGTCAATCGTGTCGACCGTCAGACACACTAGCACCGGGCCGAAGATTTCTTCCTTGTAGCACTGCATGCTCGGTTTTACGTCACTGATGATGGTCGGTCCGACAAAGTTTCCGCTCGCGTACTTGTCCACCTTAATGTTGCGCCCGTCGAGCACCAGCTTCGCGCCCTCTTTGACGCCCGATTCCACCAGCTCGTGAATGCGCTGTTTCGACTGGGGCGAGATGACCGGTCCCAGGTCGGTTCCGGGCAAATGACCCGCGTTAACCTTTAGCTTGCGCGCTCGCTCCGCCAGATCGTCAATCCAATTGGTCGCTTCACCGACGAACACCGCCGTCGAAAGTGCCATGCAACGTTGGCCCGCCGCACCGAAGGCCGCTCCAGCCAGCTGGTTCAGTGTGTTCTCTTTGTTGGCGTCGGCCATTACGACACCGTGGTTCTTGGCGCCCATATTACACTGGACGCGCTTACCGTTGCGCCCGGCACGCTCGTAGATGTACCGGCCGGCTTGATCCGAACCGACGAAGGACACCGCCCGAATGTCGGGGTTGTCGCAGACAAAGTTTACCGCGTCGTGCGCTCCGTGGATCACGTTCACCACCCCCGGTGGGCAGCCGGCTTCGTTGAGCATCTCCATCAGCAGCATCGTGGCTCCGGGCACTCGTTCCGAGGGCTTGATGATACTCGTGTTGCCGCACGTAATGGCGACCGGGAACATCCACAGCGGAATCATGGCGGGGAAATTGAACGGCGCAATACCGGCCGTCACTCCGAGGGGCAGGGTGTAAGAGTACGTGTCCATGTCCTTCGCAATGTTCGAAACGGTCTCACCCATCTGCAGCGACGTGATACTGCAGCAGTGCTCCACAACCTCTGCAACGGGTAATCGAGAGGATGAAACCTGTCGAAAAGCTGGCTCCTTCGGCCCGGGAAAGTGATCCCGAATACTTACGCAAGCCCCGCAGAACATCACCCTCGGCGTCAACCAGCGTTTTGCCCTGTTCCTTCGTAATGTTTTTCGCAATTTCCGACATGTTGTTGCGGATGATGTGCTGAAGTTTGAACATCACTTGCTGCCGGGTCAGGATAGACGTCTGGCGCCAGGTCTGCGGGGAATGAATACGGACACGATGTGTTAACAGATAAACTGCGGCGGAAGCTGGCTCTCATCATTACCTTGAACGCCTTTTTGGATGATTCGACGGCGGCGAGCATCTCATCCTGAGTACATTTCGGGACACGCGTGACGAGCTCATTTGTGGCCGGATCGTGCAGATCAATCCAATCGTTCGTCTTCGACTCAACAAACTTGCCATCGATGAACATTTTCGTCGTTGGCCCCGTGGCCGTACTGTAGCCCCGATGGAGTACATTGCGGCACTGTGGAATGGATTAAAAGCGATTCGAATTTAATTTTCGGGAAAGTCAGAAGGATCCCAACCTTTCGGACACCTCTCACCCGATAAGGTTTCCCGTGTTCAGCCGGGGCCAAGGGTGTTGCATAAGGAAAGAACCGCGTAAATGGTTAAAGAGAGAGAGACCCTCCGGACTCCGTGTGGCCTATGTATATCATTAGAATGACCCCTATGTACTTCGCATCGCGTAGTCGCGTCAATTGAACTCGATTAGAACACACGATTGAAGCAGAAGTGACACGCCGGCCCGCGAGAAGGAAACGGACACTGTCCCGTTCCCGTATTTATTTCGGCCTCACTTTCGCTCATGCAGAGGAATACACGCACGCTTTACGCTCTGTGGGCTGATGTGGCAGCAGGATGGTCATGGCCTCGTGGGCCAATCCTGCCATGTCAACACTTCCGTAAAGCAAAACGCATACAGATAAGATTGTCTAACACAACATGTGATGCGAGAAGTCTAAATGATAAAACGCCAATATCTAAATGACAAACTGTGGCAATGTCCTATACTACGTACGCACCATTAATTTACATTGTATGTACCCCGAAACGCAATAAGTCAGGCACGCGGGGAGCAAACGAACGATGGCCTTGAACCACGCTATATTAATAGATCATTTCTAAAAGTCTCTACACCTTTCGTTACGCAACCGATATTAACTACATGTGATGGGAAAAGATAAGTCAGCGATAAGAATGTCCTGATTAAGAACTCTTATCGACACAGTCCCGTTCTAACTTACCTCGTTGGCAACAAGTCGTAGTAGAGCCATTTTGCTAAAAACAGACACACCTCCGGCGGATCAACTGGGATCAGTTATTTAGCGCAACTACAACGACGATGACGACGACGATGGAACGACGAAGCCGCGGAGCACGAACCACGTTTGATCTGGTCACCGGTTCACAAAGAACTAAACCGGTTCGCAATCAAAAACGAGCCGCAAGACTATTTCGATGAACTTGAATTTGTTGCTAAAGCGCGTCAGACGGCGGCGACGTAACACCGTGGCGCGGTTGCGCGTGAAAGAGATGTAAGACCGCCGCGAGTGCGCGGGTTGCGAACCGGTGCCGGTCGCGCGATAATGGCTCGACGGAACGCACACATGCGAAACGGTACGCTATCAAATACGGGTAGAACGCGCCGGTTTTTTTTTGGTCACACTTTCTTATGATTTTACTTCTTTTTTTTACATGTCCCTCAGTACTCTCGTTAATGATGATTATTAATACTCAAAAGCAGAGAGAGATGATTGAACGGTTGGTATTGCACCATAATGAGCAACCGATTCAAACTCCCGATGAAGCACGTGTTGGAAAAATGCTCTTCTTGTATTGGGTATTAGTCAGATTTATTTATATTTAATGCAATTCGGTACCAGGCTAACAAACCTATTTGATATCTCTATTTGAGCAGATTATGGCGCTAGCTTTTAAAGGCATAATTATTTGAATCCGTTCCCCATTGCTTATGCTAGAGCCACCGGAAGGGCGCGTGTGAGGGTGCCCAAAGTAACAGAGTGCTAATGGTGCTTAATTACCAACGTTCCTTTTATTGCTTATCGGTAACCGCGTTCGTCATTTCCATTCAACTATCAATCAGTCTCTACTTTTCCGCCTCTTTGACCAACGCACTCTCAATGCCGGCCTTTTTCAGCTCTTCGATTAGCTCCCCGTTTTGGTGCATCTGTAGCAAAATGTCACATCCTCCGACAAACTCTCCGTTGATGAAAACTTGCGGTATTGTGGGCCAGCTCGAAAAGTCCTTTATGCCTGTGGCGGGAAACAAAAGGGGGAGCGTAACGGGGCGCTGCAGTTAGAATCGCATACAATTTAACGGGGTACAATTTCAGTTACCTTGCCGCAGTTCTTCACTCTGCAGGACATCGTGACTGTCGTAATTAACCGAATGCATACGAAGGACTTGTACAACCGCGTTGCTAAAACCACATCGCGGAGCGTCCGGGTTTCCTTTCATGAACACCACAACCTTATTGTTTTTCACCAGCTTTTCCACTTCCTTGGCATCGAGCGCACTCGCACTAAAGTTTCGGCCGGCGACCGACTGTATTAGGCCGCATCTGTTGTATCTTAGAAGATTTTGGGCAATATTTCTGCCGAGAACATTCATTCTGTTGTTTTGACTGGTTCTGTGTTGTTATCTAACACGGAATGTGTTGACGTTCTCGGTATGGGACCGAGACATATGTTTAGAATGCCACTGGTACGTATAGAATTGCACTTTATGTATGATTTACGAAACTTATATATTCCAAACAACAGTGAAACGATAGCAAAATCAATAGCATGCGAAACAATAACTTAACAAACCCACGAATGAATGTTTATTGATTAAGGAGTACCGGAATCACTCGACATTGAACTGTAAACATGTTGTCGCGGATGTCGTTCGCCGTGGCTTTTAAACTACCGTTAGATAATGTTAATTTAGTGTAAAAGAATTTAGTTTGCATTTATTTGGTTTTGCTGTACGTTTTTACCCAACAACGAAACGATTTCGGATGGACATGCTCTTTCTAGCAGTTAAATAAAACAAGAAAACCACTAACGGCAACGGTGGTGTAATCTGTGTCTTTACATCGCCTGGTTGGTTTATGGTGCCGAGTTCAATGTGTCACTCTCTAGAAAAGCCGAGAGTGGTGAGTTGTTGGTTGGGTGGTGAATTCGCGGTTATACATCACTTTTGCGCTTGTTGCAGCTTGCTTACCGACCGACTGACGGTAGCTGCCATAAGAGCCGCAGCAGTTCCGGAATTGTGAGCCAAACGCAGATTGTCGTAGCATTTCAATGAGGATGGAAAATCAGGAAGAAATACTGCTCCTGCTGGAACGTTTTACAAAAGCCAAGCAAAAGGACATCCCGCGCGAGCTAGAGGACTACTTAACTTTCGTGGCCCGGACGGGCGATACGGTGTACCGCTGGGTGTTGGTGAAGCCGCTGTTCCGAGAAAAATTGGTCAATGTCATTACGGATTTCCATGACAACACGCCGAGCATCGCAGGTAAGTTGCAGCGCCACAACCGGAAACCGGTTGTTCGCAAAGTTTCGATTGCCGATGCACCGATTGCTTAACCGGTCCGGTTTCCTTCGCAGATCTTCCACCGTGTCCCAACGTCGATCCGTTCAACTACGAGCGAATGAAGCGTGCGCTTCTGGATCGACTGGATTCGTTCAACTCGGCTCCGTTCACGGTGCAACGGATCTGTGAACTGCTGACCGAACCGCGCAAACAGTACACGCGCATCGATAAGTTTATGCGCGCCGTGGAGAAGAATATTTTGGGTACGTACACGATCACGGTCTGTGGAGATATACGCCTGGGGACAAGAAAAAACAATAACAAAACCACTACGATGCAGCGCCGCACACTGCGATGTGATTCAGTTTATTTTTACATCGATTATATCTAAGAGGGGCTGTGCAGTTAACGCGCTAATCGTCAAACTGCGCCAAAATCATGTGCAGCTGCTGCCGGATCACTTTGCCAGCCGCGTTTCGGGGTATTTCCTTCACGAACAGCACTCCTCCGGCCAGCTGCTTGTACTTGACGACACGTCCCTTGACGTGCTCCACTATTTCGGCCTCTTTGAGGGTGGTGCCCGGTTTGAGCACGACGAAAGCGCGCGGCAATTCGCCGGCCGCCTCGTCTGGCACTCCGGCCACCGCTACATCGGCCACCTCCGGCAACTCGAGCACAATGTTTTCCAGCTCCGTGGGTGATACCTGTAATTGCGGAAGGGCAAGATAAGTAATGTGCCATTTTGTATGTTATCTCCCGCCAGTCGTTAGCACGCAGGAACCGGGACGACGGAGAAGCGACAGCGAGAATGATTCGCTGGACTCGATCGTGAACGGTGACATGGAGGTGAACGTGGACATCGAGATGGACAACGAACAGTTTCACCTGGAGGCGGATGCGCTGCTACCGGACTCGAGCGATCCGGTCGGGGTTCTGCATGCCGACCCGCCGACCGCCGATTCCCCAGCCCCAGCCGAGCGCGCTGATAGTGAACTGAACGGCCGCGGTTCGTTTATGAACGATAAACACCCGTTCGAACGTTCGGGCGAAGGGCCGGGCGGCACCAGCACAACAACGGTGGACCATTCGCCGGCACCAGGCACCACCGCCGTCGTCGATACGAACGAGAATGCTACCGATGGCGATATCGCGAAACCGTTGCTAGAATCTGCTCGGGCGGACGCAGGATCACCGACGATCGAAAAGGAACCGACGGAGCAGTCGGATGATGCTGGGAACCAACCGCACGAATCGAAGCACGCTGCGAGCCCTGTTGCCGCCGCCGACGAAAGTTCTGATTTAGCACCAAATAAACCAACCGAGAACAGTGCGCCAGAGACCGGAACACCGGCGACGACCGCAACGACCCCGTCGACGACGACGAAGAATACATCGCCGGAGCCTACTACGGCGAATGTGGAGGAACCAATTGAAACATCACAGACACCGCCGACTGAGCCAACCGCAGTCGCAGCAGAAACGGTCGATAGCAAAACACAATCTCAGCAACCTTTGACTGGAAAACTGCACGCGGCGGCCGAAAGCGACAAAGTCGAAGAGCAGCAGGCCGACGATGGAGAACCGCTGGCTAAGATGGTGAAGTACGACGTCGGTGGTGCCGGGGACGCGACGGAGTTAGTGAACAGCAACACTACTTCGTCGGACTCGACTGATTCGACCGGTGGCAGTGGCGGGGATACCAGATCGTCAGAGTCATCTTCCCCGTCTTCGTCTTCTTCGCCGTCGGTCGAAGAACGGCTGGCCACTGCCGAAGCAGCACCGCCGTCGGCGGTGGTTGAAGAAGTAAAACCGACGGTGGTGAAAGAATCACACAATGACCAACAGCGGGCAGCGGTCGAAGAAGTTATCCCCAAAGCGATCGCAGCTACCGAGGTATCATCCGTCGACGTGGCTCCGGTGCCGGTGCCTGCTGCGATCGAAGAAGGGCAGCAGGCGGCGGCACTTGAAGACGCACAACATTCCAAATCGGACGAAGTGATCGGTGAATCGGTGGAAGCAACCGAGAAACCGGAACCGACGAGCGTCACCGTGCAGACCCCAGCAGACCAGCCGTTGATGGAATCGTCGGCCACACCAGCCGAAACCGTTGCTGCTGCGTTGCCGTTGGTCGCGGAACAGGAGATGGAGCTCGCCGTATCTGCCAGTATCGCCTCGACTGTCGTTGTGGCACCCGAGAGTGTAATGGAGGAGGACATGCCGGGAGCCGCGGATGAGGAGCTACTGGAAGAAGGCACAAAGGCGGATGATAATGTGATGGACATCGATGAGTCGAGCGTGGAACCGATGGATCAGTAATCAGCGGCTTCGGTTTTCAACCCCCCCGGTCTCCGTGCGAACCACGGCCCTTGATGCTGCTACTATTTGTATTAACGCCTGCGCCCCCCTTAACATTAATGGAACGAATTTTTTTTCAACTGACAAATATATACCGGATAGATCGCTGGATAGACTCGTGAAAGTCGCCCGGAGGGGCTTTTGTTTGGATTTGTCTCTCTCTCTCTCACACTATTTACCTGATTTCCCTTAACCTTGATCAGTTCCTTGGTGCGATCGACAATGAAGAAAAATCCATCCTTGTCGTAGTAGGCAACATCACCGGTGCGAAGGTAGCCCCCCTCGACGAGCGTCTCCTTGGTGGCCGCCGCATTGTTTAGGTAGCCCTTCATGATTTGGGGACCCCGAAGGTACAGCTCGCCAGTCTGATGGGGCCCCTGGTTACTGCCGTCGGTGAGCGACACGATTTTGGCCTCCGTATTCGGGTAAAGCTGCCCACACGTGCCAACCTTCGTCTGATCGTACCGGTACGGCGTGCAGAGGGTGACCGGTGAGCTTTCGGTCATACCGTAGCCCTGCGCAATGTCAATATCGCGGCCCACCTTCTGGCGGAACTTTTCCTGCAGCTGAAGCGAGGCCGGTGCCGCTCCGACCAGTACCCCTTCGACGCTTGCCAGATGGTCGGCCGTTATCTTCGGGTGCGTTGCCAGAAACAGCAGCAACGACGGTACGACGAACAGGAAGTGTGGCCGGAACTCGACCAAACACTGAATGTAATCTTCGGGAATGAATCTGCGGAAAGCGAAACGGATCATCGGGCCGTGGCCGTGTTCAGTCAGGACAGGAGAAGTGCAAATCGGTAATCGATCAAGGACTGCTTGGATGCTGTCAGACTCAGATTCTGTAAATGAACCTTCTCAGTTCGACCTCAACATTGTTTGACCCGCGGCAAAGATTAGAAGCCGTGGGGCCATGGGGCCAGGGTCCCAAAAATGTCCACTAAAATCCGGGGAAGCCGGGAACAGGCAGTGGTTTGAGCAAATTCTGGTGTCCACGTAGACTCCAAGGCTTGTCATTGCTTGTCATTGCCGCCTTGGATCGCAATATTTCATACGTAGCGCTAGACACTAAAGTGATCGTCGCGCGGCCATTAGAAGGGGATCGTGGTTTGGGGTTTTTGTGTGGTTCACCAGATACTTTATTCGATAGTTATTTATAAATATATATTTATGCATGTAAATAAATGTTGTTCTTAACGGTATTCCATATTTATTAATATTATATTATTATTATGTTTATGCAATATATGAAGGTGTTTGTATCCCCAATCAGTAGTAATAATGAGCGGCAGCAGAGCAGGGAGCCGTGCACACACCGACAGGACAGCGGCGATCGGCCGCACTGTGTCCTTTCGCCGGCCCCTCCGGGGTCCGTTTAATTGTCTTCCTAGTTTAGCAGCAGCAGCAACAACAACCCTCTTCTCCCAGAGGGGGTCGGTCGGCCTTGGTCGGGTGTGGCTCCACCATCCTCCACTCTGCTGCTCGTTGCTTCCTACGGCGGCGGCGGCGGCGGCAGCGGTCCAGAGCAAACGAAACAACGACCTCGCATCACGATCGCGCCCCGTTCGCCCCCGTCCGTCCGTCCGTCGCACACGCACTACTAATAGAAAAACAAAAAAAAACTGCACACCACACCTTTTGTTACTACGTCCACTTTCGACTGTCTCGCTGGCTCGCTCGGTCGCGGCACGCGACACACACGTCCGCAATTGGTTTGTTTTTTGTTCTTTTCTTCATTTTTTAATCCGTTGTTTTAAGCTTGCATCGCACAACAGGAGTCTGTCCGTTCCGAATCGTTGTCGCACGACACACGCACTGTGAACTGTGACTCGCTGTCGCTTTGCTGTCTGTATGTGTGTGTGTGTGTGTATGGGTGAGGAGTGTGCACTGTGTGCACTTTTCCCGCTTCTTTAAATCCACCGATTACACTACACGATAATAGTATTGTTTATAAAAAAAACGAAACGAAACGAAAAACAAAGTCCGCCATCGGCGGCGACATGATCATTCGTGATCGGCATCATCATCGCTACCGCTAGAGCACGATCGCACCGAACCGGAACCGGAACGCGGGGGGCACGGTGGAACGCTGTTAGTAGGGCGGCGGTACGGGCGTGGAGGTGTCCTCGTCCGCGCTGCTCTCGCCCTCGACGTTCTCGAGCATCGTGAGGAACTGGTGGGTCGACTTGAGGCAGACGCCCTTGCCGTTCGCCTCGAGCGGATCGTGCGACTCCTTCCACAGGTTGAACCCTTCGCATATCACAAAGCCCTCGTACAGGTTCTGGAAGATCGAGGTCAGCAGACTCTGCGGGTGCTGCAGCGCCACCACCATCCGCTGGACCGCGTACAGACACTGCAGCTCGCGGTCGGCCCGGCCCTGGATGCAGCGCTGCAGCAGCGGGTTCCACCGCTTCATGTCCACCAGCACCAGCCGCTGCTCGTCGATGCAGTGCTTCAGGACGACCGTCGTCAGCGTGCGGATGAAGTCGTTCGGCAGCTGCCGCTCCGGCCCGACGTACTGCTCGATCCAGTCAAAGATCTCCATGTTCTCGGCCTCGTCGCGCAGGAACTGGTGTAACCGGGCGGCCACCGTCGCCGGGTCCACGGCGCCGGCGCCGGTTGGTGGCGGGCGACGCCGATCCGATCTTCGCGGATCGTCCAGCAGGTACGACAGACCGGCCTGCTCCACGCACCGCACGATCACGTCGTCCCCGGCGGGGTTGTAGAAGTCGGCGAACGAGAGTGACGCCTCGCGCCACAGCATCACCGTTGCGTCCCGCCCGTACGCGACCTCGTAACTGTGCAGCAGTGCCTTCAGCATCGCCCAGGCGTGCCCGTTCGTTGGCCCGAAGCTAACCGCCACCAGGTGGCGCACGTCGTGCAGTGTGATCACTTGATCGCGCACGAGCGGCCGGATAAAGTCCGCCAGGACCTCCCACAGCAGCGGCAGGTCGATGATGATGTCCTCCGCCTCGCGCAGCAGCTGCTCGAGCGCGTACACGCAGTCGGCCCGCGTGATCATGCTGCCGCGCAGCAGCTCCATCACCAGGTCGATGGCGGCCGCGCGGGACGGCACTTCGCGCTCGATGTTGTCGCGCAGCAGCAACAGCGGCACGCCGAAGTAGAAGCCCGGCTCGATCTGCTGCTTGATCTCGTCCACGAGCACCGGCAGCTCGCCCGTCATGGCGTACTGCATCGTCTTCGAGGTCAGCTTTTTCAGTGCCGTCTCCAGGTGATCGTCGATCTTCGGATACGGCGCTGGCCGCCCTCGTCCTCCGCCTCCTCTTCGGCCCGTCTCAGACGACGACGATGACGACCGGCCACGGCTACCGCCGTTGCCACCGGTCGCAGCAGGAGGAGCACCACTCGGCGTCGGTGCCACACTCTGCTGCGGTCCACCTTTGTCAGTCGCTGACGACGACAACGACGACGACTGCTGGGCCGTCGTGGTCGTGGTGATCGTCGATGATGGCTGAGGAGGAATCTGAATGTGTTGGTAGAACTGGCCGGCCGCCGAGGACGACTTTGCACGCCCAGCATCGGCGGAACCGCCGAACGACGGGGGACCCATTCGGCCGTGTTGCTGCTGCTGCTGCTGAGCCAGTTGTTGTGCCTGCAGTTGTGCCTGCTGCTGGGCCAGGTGCCGTGGGGCCAAGTTCGGACCACCGGACGAACCCCTGCCACCGCCCATCGACGAGGGCGGCGGTCCCATCTTGCGGTCCCGATCGCGGTCCATCATGCGATCGCCGGAAGATGGTTCGCGCGACGATCGCGAGTAGCGATCCTCGTTCTGACTGCTGCTACTGCCGTACCGTGCGTATCTTTCGCGCTCCATCGAACCCTTATGGTGATAACCGCCGCCCGAGTCTTTGCCTCCTCCGTAACCTCCTTTGCTGTGGTCGCCGCGATCGCGATCGTTACTGTCGCGATCGCCACCACCGCTGCTGCTGCTGTGGGGGGGTGCGTTCGACCCCAAGCTCGCAGCGCCCGCCGGTCCACCCTCTTCGCTGCCGAGCGGTGCAAACTTGTTGTTCATCCACTTGTTCGTCTGGTAGTTGGCCGCGCGGCCCAACTGTGTCGTGTCCACGTTCATCGACAGCACCAGCTTCTTTGGATCGATCGATATCTGGCGGTTGTTGCCGCGATTGCTGGGGATTTTCTGGAACCCATCGTCGTCGATCTGCAGCCGGCCACCACCCTTCGCGTTGTTGCCACCCCGATCGTTACCGCCACCACCGCCACGATCGCCTCGACCGAGACTTCCCTGATTGTAGCCCGGGCCGCCACTGGATCCACCACCACCCATGGAGCCGCTGCCACCGCCGCTGGACAGCTTGGAGAACGGTCCGCCCGGTGCGTTGCGCGATCCGAGCCGCATATCACTGCCACCGCCGCCACTGTCCTTGCCGCGCGGCATAAAGTTCATGATGCTGACCTGGTTCTGTTCCGTTTCCGCTTCGCGGGCGATCTGCGAGATCGTCTTCGGGTTCAGATCCTGCCGCCGCGGTATCCAGCCGCTGTTGCGCAGATCGATCAGATCCTGGATCATGAACCGAATCCGGCTGCTGATCCGGTACCGGTCGCGGTTCCGCACCAGCTCGTCCAGCACCTTGAAGTAACCCGTCAGCACCGTCGTCTGCTGCTGGCTATTGTTGCCCCGGCCGCCACCGCCGTCAGTCTGTACCTTGCCCTCGCGCTCCATCTTGCCGCCGATCGTGGTCAGCAGCTTGCAGAGACACTCGAGCGTCTCCTCGTTGTAGCCGCCCTTCTCCTCCTTGATCATCATATCGATGCAGCGCACCATGATCTTGTTGCGCAGCATATCGTCCTTGTACAGCTCGCCGATGAACCGCACCAGGCCGACGGCCCGCCGGCGCGCCTTCAGCTCGTCCTCCTCGAGCTGCAGCTTCAGCTCGTCGTACTCGTCCTTGCTCAGGTCCTCGCTCGCCGCCAGCTTCTCGTGCTTCTCGCGCGTCGCCTTCGCCTGGTCCTTCCCTCGCTCCTCGAACTCCTGCTGGCAGCGCTCGATCATCCGCTTCTTGAACGTCGACTGGTGGTCGGCCACCGCGATCAGGCCCACCTCGCTGCACATCTTCGAGTACGCCTCGGCAAAGTTGGGCTCCGAGATGGCCTTCTCGAACACGAGCTGGATGCAGCCGTCCAGCTGCTCGCTCGTGTCGATCTTCAGCGCCTTCACCTGCTCGATCAGCTTGCCAAAGTTCTCCGGCGTCAGCTTGTTCAGGATGCTGCGGAACGTCCGCAGCAGCGGCTGCAGCTCGTCCTGGCCCTGCGCGTCCTTGCCGGCGGCCCCTCCCGGTTGCTGCTGTAGCACGTGCGACGGACGCCACGCGTTGGCACACTCGTTCAGCTTCACTTCCTCGTTCAGCGTCACGGTCACCTTGATCAGCGGCGGTCCCTTCGAGCCCGCCTTACCCGCGCCACCACCCATGCCCGACTGCGAGTGCTTGTTGGCCTGCATGCCACCGCCGCCACCGATGCCCGACTGACTGCCGCTAGGGCCACCGCCACCCTGCTGCGATGAGCGCTTCACGTACGCCTGGCGCATCGGGCCCATGCCTCCACCGCCTCCGCCACCACCGCCACCGCCACTCTTCACAAAGTTCGGCATCAGCGAGAACTCGTTGATCTTCTGATTGCCACCGCCACCGCCGCCGCCGCCGCCACCGCCGTACGCGTTGCCACCCATGTGCAGGTGTTGGGCCGGGCCGTTGGTCCGCCCGAGCACCGTCTCCAGGTTGTTGGGCAGATTGGTCGGCTTCTCGAGGGCCGGCGCCGCGTTCTTCAGCTGCAGCAGCTGGTCCTTCGAGTACTTCTTCTTCCCATCCGGATTGCCCGGGCTCCACTGGTCCGCATCGTAGTCGATCAGCGTGATCGATTTCGACTTGACGGCCGGCGGCACGAGGCTTGGCTTCGGTTTCGGTTCCCCCTCGGTGCCGGCACCACCGTTCGTCGGGGTCACCACCACCGTGGCCAGCGTGGGTTGTTCCTGAGCGTTTGTTGTCGCTGCGACCGCGGGGGCCACCACCTCGACGCCATTCTGGTCCTGCGGCGTCACCGTCGTCGTTACGACATTCCGATTATCGTCTAAATTGTTGCTACCGCCGGCGGCGGCCGTCGTCGTCGCCGGTGCTGCTGTGACAACGGCGGCAGCGGCGAGCGGAGCCGCGACAGTGCTCGAATTCGTTGGGGCCACCGGCTGGGGGCCGCTAGCCGTCCCGCACTCGTTGTTCCCGACTACCACCGTTCGCTCCGGGTGGTGGTGCTGGTGATCGGTGCTGATCTGTTGCTCGACTCGATCCGGCGTCGATCGCTCCTCCGTCGCCGCTACTGGAGGCACCGGCACCGGCTGCTGCTGCTTGCTGACCACTTCACCGTTGCTGCTATCGATCGTGCTTAAGTGTCTGGTGTACTCCACATTATTGTTATTTATAATATTATCATTATCTAGGTGCTTATCACTAGGTTCCTTATTTAAAATGTTTTCCCTCTGCACTGCGGCGGCCGCTCGATCGGTCTCATCCCTCTCGATCGGTGGCGGCGCCAATTGCTCCGTTTCCACGGCCACCGGCTCATCCGTCGTCGTCGTCGTCGTCGGCTGTTGCTCTTCCGCTTCTTCCGGTTGCAACACCGTGGCTTCCTCCTGCAGCTCTTGCTGTTCGCCGCTGTCCTCTAGCGGTTCTGTCTTGGCCTCGCTGGCCAAATCTAGGTTCGCCATACCATCGACCAACTCGCCATCGCCACACTCCGGTCCGTCCGTGATCGGCACGTTCGCGTTCCGTTCATCGTCGGCGTCGGCGGCCACTTCTAGGGCCTCCGACGAGGTCGCACCGTTCGCCTCGATCACCATGGAGGGGGCAACGGATGCGTGTTGCTCCATCGGTGGTGGTGGCACCGAAACCGGCACCACCACGGGCACCGCCACCGGGGCAATGGGGACGGCCGCCGCCGCCGATGGCGGAACGAATGGTTCCGCATCGGTCGACAGTACCGAAGTGGTGCGATATCTCCGGTCGGCCGTCACGGGCGGTCCCAGTACGAGTGGTGGCGGCTCCGTCAGGTAGTTGCCGGCGTGATGCAACGCCACCGGCAGCTCACTACCGTCGCCGACGCCAACGAGCACCGGCAGATTGCCCTGTCCGACGGCAGCGGCATGCGCTGCGGCCGCCGCCGCCGCCGTCTGCGCTGCCGCTTGCGCCTGTGCTTGCGCCTGGACCTGTGCGGCCGCCGCTGCTGCTGCGGCTTGTTGCGCGGCTTGCTGTGCGGCCGCCTGCATTGCGTACGAATGGTGTTGTTGTTGTTGCTGCTGCTGCTGTTGCTGTTGCTGATGGTGCCGCGGATGATGATGGTGTTGTTGCTGCTGCTGAACATGCATCTGCTGCTGATGCGAGTGCTGCGGATGCTGTTGCTGCTGCGACGGATGATGGTAATGGTGCTGCGATTGTTGCTGTTTCATGTGCTGCTGCTGCTGCTGTTGCGAATGGTGCTGCGAATGATGCATGGCCGCAGCACCAACGCCACCGTCGACCATTGGTTTCTTCTTTTTCGGCGGATATTGTATGTTGGGAATTTCCACCGACGGACCGTCGGACATGGCGGACACCACCGGTGTGCCCGAGACCGTCGTCATGTCCCCGGCGGATGCCGCTAGGTGCGGTGGCAGGTGGGGCGGCGGATGGGAGTGATGGTTGGCCAGGGCCATCTTTAGGCCACCCACCACGTACATGTCGTGCGGATGGGGGGTCGACGAAGGAGGTGGACCCGTGGGAGGCGGTTGGTGCTGCTGCTGCTGCTGGTTGGTCACCGTTACCACCGAGCGACCGCCGGATAGATCGTGACCGCCGCCGCCACCCATTTGCATCTGAATCTGGCCGTGCGTCGGCGGAGGCTGAAGGTGCAGATGCGCCTGTGGTGGGGGAGGCGCCATCGTGGCCACCATCGTTGGTGGCACACCGTGGTCCGAAGGCTGCGGTTGCTGCTGCTGCGGCGGCGGAGGATAGTCGGAGTAGTCCGAGTCGAGCTGTGGAGGAGCTGACTGCGGCGCCCCGGTGGAAGCGGAACTCGTGGACACACTTCCGGACCCGGACGAGGAAGACGCCGACGAGGACGCGATCGGCGAGTCTTTGAACAGGTTCTGCATGATGTCCGTCCCGGTGTCCGGATTGATGATGGGGATGGCGTGCTTGCGCCGCTCGCGCACCGTCGGTAGCTTGGCGGCCGGTTCTCCGCCGTGGCCCCCGGTGCCACCGGTGGCCGGTGGGCCCGACGGCTGCTGCTGCAGATGGGGCGGCGGTGCCAGCATGCTGGGCATGGGCGAGAAGGAGGCGTGCGGTTGCGACGACACGACCGCCACCTGGGCGGCCGAGGCCGCCTGAGGGTGCTGCTGCTCCAGCTGCTGTGCCAGCTGCTGCTGCTGCTGTTGCTGCTGCTGCTGGGCCTGCTGCGGTGGATGCATGTGTTGCATCATCTCGTGCGAAACCTGCATCTGGGTTGGCTGCTGGTTGGGCTGCGGAGGCTGCGACAGCGGCACTTGCGAGATCTACGGGAAAACAACGGGTATGAGAGGGAGCGGCTCAGCGGCACTCTGACGGCACTTCCTTACATTAACTAAGTTGTTCTCCCCGCCCGGCTGGCGGCGGCCGCCCGCCTGCTGGTGCTGGTTCGGCAGGACCGAGTACATGTACTGCGGGTGCGGATACACCAAGTGGAGGTTGTTCATGTTTGGCCACGGGCTCGGTAACCGCTGCAGCGGCTGCATGTAGTTGATGGCCAGCGGCACCTGCTGGAACGGGGTCATCGGCATGCCACGCGGGCGCGACGACTGGCCGCCACCCGCCCCGCGGAACATGGGCTGCTGTGAGTAGATGTTCTGATTCATCATCGCCGCCTGCTGCGACGAAAGCTTCATGTCAGGCTGTGGCGGAACCTGCTGCTGTTGTTGTTGCTGCTGCTGCTGCTGCTGCTGCTGTTGTTGCTGCTGCTGCTGCTGCTGCTGCTGCGAAGTCGGTGTCCCCGAGGGCATGCCCCGTAAGACGGCACCGGGCGGCAGCGGCCCTCCACCACTTTGCATTGCGATGATACGATGGACGTCACACCACCACCACCAGACAGAGCATAATTATTTGCCGGCCACGGTAAGTTTCATTGAAACGCTGCGAAAAACGGGAAAAGGAGGTGCAATGACCGCGCGAAGGTGGCGAAAGAAAAAGGATCAGATTCTCGTGCGTGCGTGCGTTCGGCAGTGACAGGCAATTGACACAATATTGGTCCCGCTGGCTCGGCTCCCGGCGGCGACACGTTACCAACCGGAACAAAACATAGCGACGGTCGCGCGAGCGAGCGGGACGGCGATAGAGCGAGAGAAAAAAAGGTCGGGCGAAAAGCGTGCGGTGGGCCTGCCGCTTTCGCTTTTCACCGCTGCCTCCACGACGACGGGACGGGACGGGACGTCTCTTACCTAGCCTATCGGGGAGCCACGCACATCCCATCGGGCCTTCGAACGCGAACCCAACTGGTATGCGCACCATAAAGGGCCAGCCTCCGGGTGAAGTGAGAAAATAGAAGCAAATATAGGTTATCTGCCCCTCGACGAACCAACCAGGCACCTGCTGCTGCTGCTGCTGCCCGCAGAGAGGTTTGTCTCCGTCACCGTGTGAGCGATGACGAGCACGGCGCAACGGCAACGTTCGACCCGCGGCAAGGTGTACCCGAGTGCGAACGCGCGTGGCTTGCTGGCGCGACGATTAATCGCGCGTGTCTTCGGAGCGAATTCCAGCAGCGTTTCCGTCGGTGGACACTTATTTTTACCACAAATTCATCGCGGTCCAGCAAAAAAATTAGGCCGTGGAGCAATTTTGACAGCTAGTGACGTTCGCATCAAATCGATTTGATTACGTAAAAAATGCTGACCTGTTTGCCCTGTCCGCCGCACGACACTAGCGCCACACTGGCAACACTGCCCTAGGCTGGCAGCCCGGACGGCACGGGCCAGCGGCCGAACCGTGCCCCGGTAGGTGATGGAAAAATTTCGAAAAATTCCAAAAAATTACCCACATTCGCCCCAGTGCCCCAGCCGGGTCGCCCGGTTCACTTTGGGTGGTCAATTGGGAGGCACCGAATGTCGACCCGTAACGGTCGCGTTCGTACGTCGAGCTTCAAATTCACTGACACCGCTGACCTCAAGTTGACCGTCGATGAAAATGGCCGATCCCCTCGGCAGCCGCACGATGCGGGAAAAATGGTTTATACTGCACGGTGCACCACTCCAGACACACTGCTCAGCGACGTAGCACGGTTTGCTGTGATGCGTTGTCGGCTGAACACTGGGCACTTTTGTTACACTTTAGCACGAAGCTCACTGTTTTACACACTATTTTTTTTCTTTCTTCCAACCACACAACGCACACTTCGACGCGGACAGAGAGGGGCAACAGAGACAGAGAGAAATTCAAAATTAAGAGAAACGGCCGTTAGAAAAGAAACCCCCGGTCGGGACCTTTTTTTTCGCATGCAAAGGTGCGGTAGCTTAAAAGAAATGCGCAATTCGGGCGAAATAAAAATGGTTTAAATACCTGGGTATCGATACTATGTGATTTTTCGACTTCAGAACGGAGTGCAGAATCCCGTTCAGTCCGTAGATGTGGAAATACGGAGGAATGGTGAGGATGGTTTCTTTCTTGTTAACTGCAATGCGGGGAGCGGCAAAAATTAACATCGTCAATCCAGCCAACCCTATTACCGGGACTCACCGTATTCCGGTTGATAGTATTTGGAAATCGTTGGGTGCGAGCCTTGGGCCAAGTTGGCCACAAGATTGTAATGGGTCAGCTCGACTCCCTTCGGTAGGCCCGTCGTCCCGGACGAGTACGGCAGGATGGCCGTTTGATCACAGTCGATCTTGGGCAGTTCGCTGGTGTGGTTTTCCATCAAGAATTGCTAGTCGAAGCAGGGCGATACGAACGAGGGGGTGTCGGGTTAAACATACCGTACGGTGCACGCCCGCAGAATGCAAGTCCTCGTACCTCGAATCCGTAGATGTTTTTCTCAAAGTCGTGCTTTCCTCCGACGCAGATCGTACCCTTGTACTGCTTCACTTTCGTTTTAAACAGCTCCGCTACGGGTAGCAGCATCGGCAGCGTGACGATGACCGTTACTCCGGCATTTTCAAACTGTCGACACACTTCCTCTGTATTGTGCGCGGGTAATGAAAGGCATTAAGAGATTGGCGTTAAGAGCAACAGGGACAGGGTCGCCCCGCGAAGGACCTACCCGGTGTGTAGAGCGGATTGGCGAAGGTTACGGTCAATCCAGCCATTAGGCCACCGTGCAGTGCCGGCACGAACTCGGGAATGTTGGGCAGTAGCAGCCCGAGGACGTCGTGTTTGCGCATGGCGCATCCCTTCTGCGACAGCAGGCCGCAGGCCATCCGTTTTACCATCTCGTAGGTCACGCCAAAGGTGTACGACCGCTTGGAGGCACCACATGTCTTGGAAGGGTTTAAAACAAGAATACTGTATTGATCCTTCGCCCTTTTGAACTACACGTCGGCGTCGCTCGTTAAGGGAAAAAATAGGAATACAAAAAACCTATCATCGTTGCATCATCGATCTTTGGAGCGACCACGATCGCGATCACCGCGGTGGTGATTACGATCTCGATCAAAGTTCAGTCCAACGATTCAGTTCCGGGCGGGTACGGGGTGCGAGTGCTAAACGAAAACACTGCAGCTTATCGCGCCTTATCAAATTCCGTGAATGACCTACTAGCAACGTTGTTGGGGGCCAACACACACAGGGGTTGGGCTGTATTTCGGCAGTTGTTTGGCTTCAACGAGATTACGCTGCTTTTGTCCCTATCGCTTCGTCACGCGGTTTTGGGGTTTTCTCGCATTGCAAGGAAAACCTTCAAATGGGCAGTTAATCACCCTCGCACACACGCACACGCTGGTTCGTATTTTTGGCTCCACGATACTCACAATGGCCGGCTGGTTTGCGTACTTTTCGTACCCCTCGAAGATGTACTCGGTCACACTTTTGCGCGGAATGTCCACCTTGCCGAACGGGGACTGAACCACGTTGCGTTCGTGAGTCGCGGCGTGACGCCGCTGCAGCGCGGCGCTACCGAACGCACCGGTGCGCCGTGTGACATCCGTGGCGGACCACGCAAATAGACGGCGGGAAATCATCCTGTTTCTTCGGTGGTGACGGCGAGGGCGGATAGAGAGAACGACTTTCTGCACGGTCTGGTAGCTTTCGGTGCACTGATTGAGGCTGCTGGAGTGACACGAAGCTGTTGCTGTCGCTGTTTGCGTCTGAGAGGATGCCGCCGCCGCGAGTCTAAAACCGGCCGAGGTTCGTCGAGGCTAAGGACGAACTCTGATGCCGCGGGGGGCTGAGGTGGAGCCAAGTTGCTTATCAATCTCGCTGCATTGCACGCGTCGGACCTGATTAGGAACGGTACTAGGAAACAGTGGCACGCGATACGCGATTGGGCCTCTATCGATCACTGGCTGCCCATCGAACGGGTGAGCGTTAGTTACTTCCTGGAGGTCGGGGCTGCACCGACGGCCTCAATCAGCCGTTTGTTTGGTTAAGAAAAATACTGCTTCGGGATTGAAATACATTTTATTGTTAACACAAGATTAGCGGAACACACTACTCGTCATTCGCCGCCTCATCTGGCTGCTCTTCTGTTGGGGCCACACCATCCGTACCGTCTTCGGCTGTGTCTTCGAGCTGAAGTTTGTCCTGGAATTTGTTCTTCTCTGCAACAGACAACGAGGTAAAGGTCAAGGGTGCGAACTGACAGAGCGGGCCGATCGCCGTGCGGCTTACCGAACTTTGAAACATCTCCACCGAGAAGCCGGAGCAGATGCACCGTGTCGTGCTGATCGACGTACGCCCGCAGGCTGAGCGTACCCTTCCATCCGACGGTGGCCAGTGGGAGATCCTCTAGCTGACACTCCAGTATGCAGCAACCGGAATCTGGTGGAAAAGTGAAGGCGTTAATCGACTGACCGTACCGTTCCGTACCGGTGCTCGCTCGGCGTTACCGAAATCTTTCAGATTCTGCTGCGTCTTTTCGGCCAGCGAGGAGATCTCGGGCGGTCGAGTCGGATCGGTGCAGGAAAGCAGTTTGATCAGGTCGTCCGGCTCTACCGTCACACGGCGCTGCGGGCCAATGAATCCGTTCACGTTGGCGAGTCCTTCCGATGCGAGCCGGAACTCGCACTGCATGTTCCGGTTGTCACACCGGACGAACGTTTTAACACCCAGATTGATAAACTTGACCCGTTTCTCGTTCCTCTCCACCACGTCGCGGACGGTGCCGGAACAGAAGTAAATGTTCTTCTTCTTTCCAACGCGGCAGCGAGTTAAGAAATTGCGTGGATCGAAATCTGTCAGTAAAAAAAGTAAGATCAATTAACGATCATCCGCACCCTTTTACGGCCATCCATTTACCTTTGTCCAGTTCGTAGAAACGATTGATCGAGGCAAACACTTCATCGTTCTGCTCGAAAAACACGAACGGATCCTCTTTGAAGCCACGCATGAAGCGAGCCTTTTTCGGTGCCGGTGGCGCACTTTGGCCCTCTGACTTTGGCGTTGCGGTTGCTTCGCACTCACCGCTGTCGGCGGCCACGGTCGTCTCCCAGGGTAGCGGTTTTTTCTTCTCCAGCAGCGCAATAAAGAACCCGCCCGTATTTTGGTGATGCGGCAAGATGCGCAAACACCGATCGAGATGATACTTGCCGGTCGCTTCCTCCTCGGACGCCGGCGGGAACATGTCCGGCCGGACGACGGTGCGCTGATTTTCCGGTACCTCCGCGAACGATTTGTAGTACTTTAGGTCCTTGGTGGCCGGTTCCCAGTACGTCATGCCCTTGCGGTACCGGAGCGTGGGCAGAAGATCGGCACAGTCGACGATCTCCAGTGCGCCGTCGCTCTGCTTCAGCAGCCGGTGTAGGACCGCTTCGTTTTCGATCGGATTGAGCGAGCAGGTCGAGTAAACGAGCTTGCCACCGACGGCCAGTAGCTCGGCGCCGCGCTTCACGATGCGATGCTGCAACCCGTGCAGGTTGTTGGCCTGGTTGAGGCTCCACTTGGTCCAGATGTCCGGATTTTTGCGCATCGTTCCATCGCCCGAGCAGGGCACGTCGCACAGGACGCGATCGTACTGCAGTGGGCCGACGGTGCCGTCCGGCAGTGTGACTTCCAGCGTCGGAAACGACGCACTGTCCTCATTGGTCACCATGAAGCAGGGCGAGTTGAGGCGCTTCGCCTGGTGCACCAGCATGTAGCAGCGGTTATTGTCCACATCGTTGGCCATCACGAAACCGGACGGGCATCGGGTCGACGGGCCCTCCACGACCGCGCCGTGCAGGGCTTCGATTAGCTGCGCCGTCTTCGAGCCCGGAGCAGCGCACATATCCAGCACCCGGTGGTGCGGCTGCACGTCCAACACGAGGGGCGGAATCATCGAGACCGCCTCCTGGCGGCTGATGTTGCCCGAGTTGGTCTCGGAGATGAGGAAATTGTGCAGCTTAAAAAGAGGCTCCGAGCGGCGAATATCCTTGCGCGACAGCTCCAACTGCCAGGCCAGCTCGTTCGGGTACCAACCGAGCGAGTGGGGCGGCTCCACCCGGTCACCCGTGGCTTCTTCCGTCTGCTGCTTGCGCAACTCGCCCACCGCCCGCAGGTATTCGGTGAAGAAGCTTTCTTTCGTGATCTTCAGCAGCAGCTTCGCCTGGGCCTTCGAGCCGGTAATGCGGAACGTGACCGGTAGCGTGCGCCGCAGGTGCTCCATGAACTGGGGCCACTCGGACTCTTCGCAGACGCGCTGGTGTTTGTAGTACGCCTCGAACGACTCATTCTCGGGCACGATGCTTTCGTACGGCTTTTCGCGCCGTGCTGGTCGCT